>NW_025534840.1:0-2500 GCF_020615455.1 Coregonus clupeaformis
ATATATATATACAGTGGGGAAAAAAGTATTTAGTCAGCCACCAATTGTGCAAGTTCTCCCACTTAAAAAGATGGAGAGGCCTGTAATTTTCATCATAGGTAAACGTCAACTATGACAGACAAAATGAGAAAAAAATTCCAGAAAATCACATTGTAGGATTTTTTATGAATTTATTGGCATATGATGGTGGAAAATAAGTATTTGGTCAATGACAAACGTTTCTCAATACTTTGTTATATACCCTTTGTTGGCAATGACACAGGTCAAACGTTTTCTGTAAGTCTTCACAAGGTTTTCACACACTGTTGCTGGTATTTTGGCCCATTCCTCCATGCAGATCTCCTCTAGAGCAGTGATGTTTTGGGGCTGTCGCTGGGCAACACAGACTTTCAACTCCCTCCAAAGATTTTCTATGGGGTTGAGATCTGGAGACTGGCTAGGCCACTCCAGGACCTTGAAATGCTTCTTACGAAGCCACTCCTTCGTTGCCCGGGCGGTGTGTTTGGGATCATTGTCATGCTGAAAGACCCAGCCACGTTTCATCTTCAATGCCCTTGCTGATGGAAGGAGGGTTTCACTCAAAATCTCACGATACATGGCCCCATTCATTCTTTCCTTTACACGGATCAGTCGTCCTGGTCCCTTTGCAGAAAAAACAGCCCCAAAGCATGATGTTTCCACCCCCATGCTTCACAGTAGGTATGGTGTTCTTTGGATGCAACTCAGCATTCTTTGTCCTCCAAACATGACGAGTTGAGTTTTTACCAAAAAGTTATATTTTGGTTTCATCTGACCATATGACATTCTCCCAATCCTCTTCTGGATCATCCAAATGCACTTCAGACGGGCCTGGACATGTACTGGCTTAAGCAGGGGGACACGTCTCGCACTGCAGGATTTGAGTCCCTGGGGCGTAGTGTGTTACTGATGGTAGGCTTTGTTACTTTGGTCCCAGCTCTCTGCAGGTCATTCACTAGGTCCCCCCGTGTGGTTCTGGGATTTTTGCTCACCGTTCTTGTGATCATTTTGACCACGGGGTGAGATCTTGCGTGGAGCCCCAGATCGAGGGAGATTATCAGTGGTCTTGTATGTCTTCCATTTCCTAATAATTGCTCCCACAGTTGATTTCTTCAAACCAAGCTGCTTACCTATTGCAGATTCAGTCTTCCCAGCCTGGTGCAGGTCTACAATTTTGTTTTTGGTGTCCTTTGACAGCTCTTTGGTCTTGGCCATTGTGGAGTTTGGAGTGTGACTGTTTGAGGTTGTGGACAGGTGTCTTTTATACTGATAACAAGTTCAAACAGGTGCCATTAATACAGGTAACAGTGGAGGACAGAGGAGCCTCTTAAAGAAGAAGTTACAGGTCTGTGAGAGCCAGAAATCTTGCTTGTTTGTAGGTGACCAAATACTTATTTTCCACCATAATTTGCAAATAAATTCATAAAAAATCCTACAATGGGATTTTCTGGATATTTTTTTCTCAATTTGTCTGTCATAGTTGACGTGTACCTATGATGAAAATTACAGGCCTCTCTCATCTTTTTAAGTGGGAGAACTTGCACAATTGGTGGCTGACTAAATACTTTTTTTCCCCACTGTATATATTATCCCAGCCTCAACCAGCATGTGCTTATTTAGGCCTACCAAGAACACAAATAAAAAATCTAGATCCCCAACTCACATCGATATATGAAGCGTTGATGTAGTCCGAACAGAGGTTTCCATCTAGCTGTGTTAACACCACCCTGGAATGGTCATCTGTTTACAAGACATGGACAGTTTAGGGCATTCTACACAACATTTTGGACCAACAATTCCAGTAGGTAAAACTGGTCAAATGTGTGTAAAGACAGTTCCTTGATCTCTATTCATTATGTATTGAATAGAGCCTAAAAAATCGGAGTAAAGATGACAAATTGCAGCCTGGTCTCGGTATATATAAAAATGGACTCATGCCTCAGGGTTAATGAATGAATAGACAAAGAGGAAGTGAAACTGTCAAAAGGAAGAAGAGTGCAGGCAGAAAGAGAAGAGATTCTGTGAGGCTATAGAACTACCACTGCTGTGTTTACACGTCACTGACCGATGCCAAAATAACTTTGACTTATGCTCTGCAAATATATATATATATATATATATATATATATATATATATATATATACACAGGAAATGTTGCTTTCTACACACAGAGAAGGTGTGGCTCCAAACGACTATCAACATGATCTTTTCACACTAGTTAATGATATGAATCTAGAGAGAACGAGCTGGAGCCTCACATGGAAGGATGTTGGGATATCTGTTCTTTTCTTTGTTGACTTCCTTGTTGGCCTCCTCACATGTCCCCTGGGTATATCCAGCAGGCAATGACTGAAAACAAAACAGAACACACCACAGTCATTCAGTCAGCCAGTCACAGTCAGCAACACCAGGCCAATCCCAGATCTGTTTGTGACAACAACCGGGACGACCACAGCACAAACAGATCTGGGACCAGGCTAA
>NW_025534840.1:10000-20000 GCF_020615455.1 Coregonus clupeaformis
CAGAACACAGCACCGCTAGGTTACAGCTACAGTAGGTCTCTCCCTTTGACTTGAAGCTAGTTCATACTAACCTGCCTGGCTGTGTAGTTTTCAGTTTTACTGTAGCCCGCATGAGGCATGAGCACCAGCTATTGGTTCATTTCCTGACTGGAGGCTCCGCCCTCGGCTGATTGGGAAGAGGAAGGGTGACGTCACGTTGGCCCCGGCCCTCGCTCTGTCTGGCAGAGCTACACACACCCTGAACACTCTCACACACCACCCCACCCTATGACCGGTACGTTACCTGAAGAAGTACCACGCCAGCAGTATGCTGATGACAAGCAGCACAGAGATGACCAGCACGGTAGGCAGAATGTGGGGACTCTGGGACTCGGCGTCTTATGGAAGGAGAGGGAGGAAGAACAGGCAGAGGTTACGGCCCAGAAATCTCTCCTTCCTCCCAGAGTGTGCACTTGTTCACTTCCCTTCATAGATCGGAAAATAAATAATGGAACCTCCCTCGAGTCTAGCCCATGCCTACAACAATAATACAATGTAGTGAACGAGTGCACACTTTAGGAGGTAGGAGAGGTTATTGGGATGCAACCAGACAGCAGAGAGAGAGTCAACAAAGGAACAGGAAGAAGCCTGTGGTAGAACAGAGGGTTGAGTATAGAAGTAAAATTACTAGACAGGTCAAAAGCCCCTCAGACCATGAATGGCTGCTCTAGTTATTATATTTCTATGGGGCTACAGAGGGTTGAGCACAGGCCAGGTGCTGGGCAATGTTCATTAAGGTACACTGCGGCAAAACGTTTTCCAACGGAAAACAAAAACAACCCTTTCCTATTGGGACTAGTTCAGATAGTTGCTCTCTGCCTCAGAGTGTTTTCTTCCGTGTTGTCTCTACTGAACACAACCCTGCTCTGGTGGATGATGGTGGTGGGAATTAGGGTTGGCAGGCAACTAGGCCCATTATTATGGTCTGGATGGAGGCCTGATTTGAGATCTGACTTCAGCAGTATTTTTTGGCTGCATCCCAAAATGGCACCTTATTCCCTATATAGTACACTACTTTTGACCAGAGCCCCTATGTGTCCTGGGGAAAAAGTAGTGCACCATATAGGGAATAGGCTGCCATTTTGGCCGTAGCCTTCGTCTAGGGAGATAAGTATCAGGAACAAGCTGAGAAGGGCTACTGTTAAGGCCTTCACAGCCGGCCAGCAATTTGGCCTGTTTACAAATGATAACAGCATGATAAATTACTGGCCAAACTAATCCACTCCAGCTTCACTATGATCCGGTAATAACAAAGGAAGGGTGCACAACAGTACCTTATCAGACAGTTGTGCATATACTGCAATATAGAATTAGGCATTACTGTGTATTTACTGTTCATAAACAGTTATTACATTTTACTGAGTCATGGAAACATGTCCAACCTGTTTTAGAAATCGGCCTGTTTGACCATTGCTACACAGTACGTAGTGTATGTCTCCAGAAGCACATTCTATGGTAAATGACACCAGTCTCACTTACCACCTGACGGGTCTCCACTGGAAGTGTCATTGGTCGTTATCGTGGTTGCCACCAAAAACAGAACTGGGACCATTGTGACTGAGAGAGAGAAACAGATAATAACAGTTATTAACAGGTCAGGGTTAAACACACGGATGCTTCATTCCTGATAAAAACACAATGTGAAAAGGTCCATTCTTTATTCAAGAGGCAGGCCTCAGACAACTCAAGACTGTAGTCTTCTGCCAATAAAGCGCAACATGCTGTCATGGTAATGCCTTATCTGTCCACATGGTGGGCCAATAGACTAACAGACCAAACATCAGGAAACCATGTCACTGCTTATGCTTGGGGAAAAAAACACTTCAGACATTTCAAAGTAACCAAATAAATACACGATTGTTCAATTCCTGTTTATGACAAAAACAAAACAAAAACAAAAAAACCATCTGGAGTTTATGGGGATATTGTCCAGATTTGCGTGTAAAAATGTTAAAAAGTGGGTGTTAATGAAAAGCACATGTAGTAAGGTATTTAAACATATATCCATACCATCTATACATATCACTACGGACATACGTCCTTTACTTTGCATCCCCTTTTACAATGTTTTTATCTGTGTATTAAATTATTAAATAGAACACGAGGGCTGCGTGCCTCAAAGCAGATTAACCCAAATCCCCCACCGTCGTCACAAAAACAAAATTAAGAGGCTATGCTACGCCCCAGCCGCGTAAGCACATTGTGTGATTTGACACATATAGCACGCTCGGGGGTCTCAGTGCATAGCCGGGTGGCTCCATTGGTAAACCAGGTCAGATATGGAGCAGGCAGTACTAATCACCAGCTGACTCAGATCCAAGAGATGCTAAGACCTGTATACCAGAGCATTGGCTGGCTGGCTGTATACCAGAGCATTGGCTGGCTGGCTGTATACCAGAGCATTGGCTGGCTGGCTGTATACCACAGCATTGGCTGGCTGGCTGGCTGGCGGGCTGGCTGTATACCAGAGCATTGGCTGGCTGGCTGGATACCAGAGCATTGGCTGGCTGGCTGGCTGGATACCAGAGCATTGGCTGGCTGGCTGGCTGGCTGTATACCAGAGCATTGGCTGACTGGCTGTATACCAGAGCATTGGCTGGCTGGCTGGCTGGCTGGCTGGCTGTATACCAGAGCATTGGCTGGCTGGCTGGATACCAGAGCATTGGCTGGCTGGCTGGCTGGATACCAGAGCATTGGCTGGCTGGCTGGCTGGCTGTATACCAGAGCATTGGCTGGCTGGCTGGCTGGCTGTATACCAGAGCATTGGCTGGCTGGCTGGCTGGCTGTATACCAGAGCATTGCCTGGTTGGCTGGCTGTATACCAGAGCATTGGCTGGCTGGCTGTATACCAGAGCATTGGCTGGCTGGCTGACTGGCTGTATACCAGAGCATTGGCTGGCTGGCTGTATACCAGAGCATTGTCTGGCTGGGGCAGATCATTTTGCGAGAGGGGACTGGGAAAGCAATCAGTAGCCATCCCTAAGATAAGTCACTGTAGAATAGGGAGGGAGAACACCGCCACAGCCTGGAGTCCCAGCTGATATCACCACCCCTATGATAAACACTGCTCCTCCACCACCCCCATGATAAACACTGCTCCTCCACCACCCCCATGATAAACACTGCTCCTCCACCACCCCCATGATAAACACTGCTCCTCCACCACCCCCATGATAAACACTGCTCCTCCACCACCCCCATGATAAACACTGCTCCTCCACCACCCCCATGATAAACACTGCTCCTCCTCCACCCCCATGATAAACACTGCTCCTCCACCACCCCCATGATAAACACTGCTCCTCCACCACCCCCATGATAAACACTGCTCCTCCTCCACCCCCGATAAAACCATGATAAACACTGCTCCTCCACCACCCCATGATAAACACTGCTCCTCCACCACCCCCCATGATAAACACTGCTCCTCCACCACCCCCATGATAAACACTGCTCCTCCTCCACCCCCATGATAAACACTGCTCCTCCACCACCCCCATGATAAACACTGCTCCTCCTACCACCCCCATGATAAACACTGCTCCTCCACCACCCCCCATGATAAACACTGCTCCTCCACCACCCCCATGATAAACATTGCTCCTCCACCACCCCCATGATAAACACTGCTCCTCCAAAAATGTCCACCCCCATGATAAACACTGCTCCTCCACCACCCCCATGATAAACACTGCTCCTCCACCACCCCCCATGATAAACACTGCTCCTCCACCACCCCCATGATAAACACTGCTCCTCCACCACCCCCATGATAAACACTGCTCCTCCACCACCCCCATGATAAACACTGCTCCTCCACCACCCCCATGATAAACACTGCTCCTCCACCACCCCCATAATAAACACTGCTCCTCCACCACCCCCATGATAAACACTGCTCCTCCACCACCCCCATGATAAACACTGCTCCTCCACCACCCCCATGATAAACACTGCTCCACCCCCATGATAAACACTGCTCCTCCACCACCCCCATGATAAACATTGCTCCACCCCCATGATAAACACTGCTCCTCCACCACCCCCATGATAAACACTGCTCCACCCCCATGATAAACACTGCTCCTCCACCCCCCCCATGATAAACACTGCTCCTCCACCACCCCCATGATAAACACTGCTCCACCCCATGATAAACACTGCTCCTCCACCACCCCCATGATAAACACTGCTCCTCCACCACCCCCATGATGAACACTGCTCCTCCACCACCCCCATGATAAACACTGCTCCTCCACCACCCCCATGATAAACACTGCTCCTCCTCCACCCCCATGATAAACACTGCTCCTCCACCACCCCATGATAAACACTGCTCCACCCCCATGATAAACACTGCTCCTCCTCCACCCCCATGATAAACACTGCTCCTCCACCACCCCCATGATAAACACTGCTCCTCCACCACCACCATGATAAACACTGCTCCTCCACCACCCCCATGATAAACACTGCTCCACCCCCATGATAAACCCTGCTCCTCCACCACCCCCCATGATAAACACTGCTCCTCCACCACCCCCATGATAAACACTGCTCCTCCACCACCCCCATGATAAACACTGCTCCTCCACCACCCCCATGATAAACACTGCTCCTCCACCACCCCCATGATAAACACTGCTCCACCCCCATGATAAACACTGCTCCTCCACCACCCCCATGATAAACACTGCTCCTCCTCCACCCCCATGATAAACACTGCTCCTCCTCCACCCCCATGATAAACACTGCTCCACCCCCATGATAAACACTGCTCCTCCTCCACCCCCCATGATAAACACTGCTCCTCCACCACCCCCATGATAAACACTGCTCCTCCACCACCCCCATGATAAACACTGCTCCTCCTCCACCCCCTATGATAAACACTGCTCCACCCCCATGATAAACCCTGCTCCTCCACCACCCCCATGATAAACACTGCTCCTCCACCACCCCCATGATAAACACTGCTCCTCCACCACCCCCATGATAAACACTGCTCCTCCACCACCCCCATGATAAACACTGCTCCACCCCCATGATAAACCCTGCTCCTCCACCACCCCATGATAAACCCTGCTCCTCCACCACCCCCATGATAAACACTGCTCCTCCACCACCCCCATGATAAACACTGCTCCACCCCCATGATAAACACTGCTCCTCCACCACCCCCATGATAAACACTGCTCCTCCACCACCCCCATGATAAACACTGCTCCTCCACCACCCCCATGATAAACACTGCTCCTCCTCCACCCCCATGATAAACATTGCTCCTCCACCACCCCCATGATAAACACTGCTCCTCCTCCACCCCCATGATAAACACTGCTCCTCCACCACCCCCATGATAAGCACTGCTCCTCCACCACCCCAATGATAAACACTGCTCCTCCTCCACCCCCATGATAAACACTGCTCCTCCACCACCCCCCATGATAAACACTGCTCCTCCACCACCCCCATGATAAACACTGCTCCTCCACCACCCCCATGATAAACACTGCTCCTCCACCACCCCAATGATAAACACTGCTCCTCCTCCACCCCCATGATAAACCCTGCTCCTCCACCACCCCCATGATAAACACTGCTCCTCCACCACCCCCATGATAAACACTGCTCCTCCACCACCCCCATGATAAACACTGCTCCTCCACCACCCCCATGATAAACACTGCTTCTCCACCACCCCCATGATAAATAACAGTACTGTAACCTAGGACTGAAGCTATAGGTCTGAATAAAGCTCAGTAGGACAAATAACAGTAAGCTATAAGACGTTTCAAGACTCCCATACTCAGGCTAGGCAGGTGTGTGTGAGCAGATGCAGTGACAACCCAGCAGCATGGTGTAGTAAATTAAGTTAACACTGATCCCTGCTGCTGTGTGCCGCAGTGTCCCTGTAACCATACAGATGACCAGAGGAGAACAGAGGAGAACAGAGGAGGCCAGAGGAGGCCAGAGGAGAACAGAGGAGAACAGAGGAGACCAGAGGAGAACAGAGGAGAACAGAGGAGACCAGAGGAGAACAGAGGAGAACAGAGGAGAACAGAAGAGACCAGAGGAGAACAGAGGAGAACAGAGGAGAACAGAAGAGGCCAGAGGACAACAGAGGACAACAGAGGAGAACAGAGGAGGCCAGGGAAGAACAGAGACCAGAGGAGAACAGAGGAGACTAGAGACCAGAGGAGAACAGAGGAGAACAGAGGAGAACAGAAGAGAACAGAGGAGAACAGAGGAGAACAGAAGAGGCCAGAGGACAACAGAGGACAACAGAGGAGAACAGAGGAGGCCAGGGGAGAACAGAGACCAGAGGAGAACAGAGGAGACTAGAGACCAGAGGAGAACAGAGGAGAACAGAGGAGGCCAGGGGGAGAACAGAGACCAGAGGAGAACAGAGGAGACTAGAGACCAGAGGAGAACAGAGGACAACAGAGGACAACAGAGGAGAACAGAGGAGACCAGAGGAGAACAGAGGAGACCAGAGGAGAACAGAGGACAACAGAGGACAACAGAGGAGAACAGAGGAGACCAGAGGAAACTAGAGACTAGAGGAGAACAGAGGAGACCAGAGGAGACCAGAGGAGAACAGAGGAGAACAGAGACCAGAGGAGAACAGAGGAGACTCGAGACCAGAGGAGAACAGAGGAGACCAGAGGAAAACAGAGGAGAACACGGGAGAACAGAGGAGAACACGGGAGAACAGAGGAGAACAGGGGAGACTAGAGACCAGAGGAGAACAAAGGAGAACAGAGGAGACTAGAGACCTGAGTAGAACAGAGGAGAACAGAAGAGAAAAGGGGAGAACAGAGGAGAATAGGGGAGAACAGGGGAGAACAGGGGAGAACAGAGGAGAACAGAGGAGAACAGAAGAAAACAGAGGAGAACAGAGGAGAACAGAAGAAAACAGAGGAGAATAGAGGAATGTGTCATGTGTAACAGAAGCCCCACCCTCCCCTCTCCTCCCATATCCTGCCCTCTCCTGCCCTCTCCTGCCCTCTCCTGCACTCCCCTCTCCTGCCCTCCCCTCCCCTATCCTCCCCCCTCCTGCCCTCTCCTGCCCCTCTCCTGCACTCCCCCTCTCCTGCCCTCCCCTCCCCTATCCTGCCCTCTCCTGCCCTCTCCTGCACTCTTCTCTACTCCTCTCTCCTGCCCTCTCCTCCCCTCTCCTGCCCTCCCCTCTCCTCCCATATCCTGCCCTCTCATCCCCTCTTCTCCCCTCTCCTGCCCTCTTCTCCCCTCTCCTGTCCTCCCCTCTCCTGCCCTCTCCTCTCCAGCCCTCTCCTCCCCTCTCCTGCCCTCTCCTCCCCTCTCCTCCCTTCTCCTGCCCTGCCATCTCCTCTCCTGCCCTCCCCCTCTCCTCCCCTCTCCTCCCCCTGCCCTCCCCTCTCCTCCCCTCTCCTCCCTTCCCCCATGCCCTCCCCTGTGTTGTGTTGTGAGAACTCTTCTGGGAGTTCTCACCCTGTCAGAGCCACCACACACACATATACACAAACACACACACACATCCATACACACACACACACACACACACACACACACACACACACACACACACATAAACACACATCCACATCCCCAGTGGTTGAGCTCTCTCAAAGGAAAACATCCCTCTCATCACCAGCGCTCCTCCAGCTCTCTTCTCTCTGATCCACTCTCCCTCATTCTCCCAAAGGGAATCACCCTCTCATCAGTCCAATACAGTCCCAGCTCTCCCTCTGTCTAGAAGGAATCACCCTCTCATCAGTCCAATACAGTCCCAGATCTCCCTCTGTCTAGAAGGAATCACCCTCTCATCAGTCCAATACAGTCCCAGATCTAATAATAATAATAATATGCCATTTAGCAGATATTTTTTTGTGTATGGGTGGTCCCGGGGATCGAACCCACTACCTTGGCGTTACAAGCGCCGTGCTCTACCAGCTGAGCTACAGAGGACCACCAGGATCTCCCTCTGTCTAGACGGAATCACCCTCTCATCAGTCCAATACAGTCCCAGATCTCCCTCTGTCTAGAAGGAATCCCCCTCTCATCAGTCCAATACAGTCCCAGATCTCCCTCTGTCTAGAAGGAATCACCCTCTCATCAGTCCAATACAGTCCCAACATTCCCTCTGTCTAGAAGGAATCACCCTCTCATCAGTCCAATACAGTCCCAGATCTCCCTCTGTCTAGAAGGAATCACCCTCTCATCAGTCCAATACAGTCCCAACATTCCCTCTGTCTAGAAGGAATCCCCCTCTCATGACCACATTACCAATATCCTCCTTGCTCTCATTCCCACCAGTCTTCTCCTCCTTAGAACTCCTACACTGTTCTACCACTTCAACCAGTCCAGGCGGCCCACACATTTCGCAAATAAGACTTAGTCACTGAACCATGTTGCACTGGGTTAGGTCCTATGTGGTAACCAAGCTCTCATCATGTCTGAACCATGTTGCACTGGGTTAGGTCCTATGTGGTAACCAAGCTATCATCATGTCTGAACCATGTTGCACTGGGTTAGGTCCTATGTGGTAAACAAGCTATCATCATGTCTGAACCATGTTGCACTGGGTTAGGTCCTATGTGGTAACCAAGCTGTCATCATGTCTGAACCATGTTGCACTGGGTTAGGTCCTATGTGGTAACCAAGCTGTCATCATGTCTGAACCATGTTGCACTGGGTTAGGTCCTATGTGGTAACCAAGCTGTCATCATGTCTGAACCATGTTGCACTGGGTTAGGTCCTATGTGGTAAACAAGCTATCATCATGTCTGAACCATGTTGCACTGGGTTAGGTCCTATGTGGTAACCAAGCTATCATCATGTCTGAACCATGTTGCACTGGGTTAGGTCCTATGTGGTAACCAAGCTATCATCATGTCTGAACCATGTTGCACTGGGTTAGGTCCTATGTGGTAAACAAGCTATCATCATGTCTGAACCATGTTGCACTGGGTTAGGTCCTATGTGGTAAACAAGCTATCATCATGTCTGAACCATGTTGCACTGGGTTAGGTCCTATGTGGTAACCAAGCTATCATCATGTCTGAACCATGTTGCACTGGGTTAGGTCCTATGTGGTAACCAAGCTATCATCATGTCTGAACCATGTTGCACTGGGTTAGGTCCTATGTGGTAAACAAGCTATCATCATGTCTGAACCATGTTGCACTGGGTTAGGTCCTATGTGGTAACCAAGCTGTCATCATGTCTGAACCATGTTGCACTGGGTTAGGTCCTATGTGGTAACCAAGCTGTCATCATGTCTGAACCATGTTGCACTGGGTTAGGTCCTATGTGGTAACCAAGCTGTCATCATGTCTGAACCATGTTGCACTGGGTTAGGTCCTATGTGGTAACCAAGCTGTCATCATGTCTGAACCATGTTGCACTGGGTTAGGTCCTATGTGGTAACCAAGCTATCATCATGTCTGAACCATGTTGCACTGGGTTAGGTCCTATGTGGTAACCAAGCTATCATCATGTCTGAACCATGTTGCACTGGGTTAGGTCCTATGTGGTAAACAAGCTATCATCATGTCTGAACCATGTTGCACTGGGTTAGGTCCTATGTGGTAACCAAGCTATCATCATGTCTGAACCATGTTGCACTGGGTTAGGTCCTATTTGGTAACCAAGCTCTCATCATGTCTGAACCATGTTGCACTGGGTTAGGTCCTATGTGGTAACCAAGCTGTCATCATGTCTGAACCATGTTGCACTGGGTTAGGTCCTATGTGGTAACCAAGCTATCATCATGTCTGAACCATGTTGCACTGGGTTAGGTCCTATGTGGTAACCAAGCTGTCATCATGTCTGAACCATGTTGCACTGGGTTAGGTCCTATGTGGTAAACAAGCTATCATCATGTCTGAACCATGTTGCACTGGGTTAGGTCCTATGTGGTAACCAAGCTATCATCATGTCTGAACCATGTTGCACTGGGTTAGGTCCTATGTGGTAA
>NW_025534840.1:30000-75000 GCF_020615455.1 Coregonus clupeaformis
GGGTTATCCCGTCCGATGTGCTGGGTCTGTGCCTCCCCCAGTGGCAGCGATGCGTCCAATGACGCTCGGTGGTTGGTGGTCCAGAAGTCCTGGGGGGGGGAGGAAACACAGACACAACGGGGCGGAATGAAACCAGGCAGCAGTACAGTTCAAGGGAAATCCAAAACACGTAGTAGCAAGGCAGAAGGCTGGTCAGAGTTACCGGGATTGAAGAGTAGTCAGGAGTCGTAATGGCAGAAGCAGGTCTGGATCTCCTGAGGCAGAAGAGTATCCAAAAACCAGGCAGGTCCGGGGTCACAAAACCAGGGTGAGCCAGAAGCGCGAGCAAACAGGTTCCGGGTGTGAGCTTTGCAGACGATCTGACACAGGAGAGCTGAAAGACAGGGCTATAAATACTGGGAGAGGTTAGTGGGTAATGCAGCGCAGCTGGCAGAGTAATTAGAGCCGAGCAGAGCAGGGACAGGTGGAGCTAGTTAGGCTGAGTAGAGAGAGAGTGGTGAGCAGAGTGGAAACAACTTAAGGTGGTAACCCAGTGGAGTGAGAGGGCTCATGACAGAACCCCCCAAGGGACGGCCCCAGAAGTCCCAAGAGCAACACCACGCCGGGCGGGAGGAGGGGAGCCGGAGGAGGGCTAGAACTCCTCCGAACGGTCCGAGCGAACGTCCTCATCCTCGGAGGAAGCCGGAGGGCCGTGGTCGGGGAGATGGGACAGGTCCTCGAGACAGGATCAGGCACAGGACAGGAAGCCGAGCGGGCAGGACGGTTAGAGACCCTCTGGGGCGGCACCTACGGATTGCAGGTTGATCAGGATGCCGTTGGTGGAAAGCGGTGATGAGAGTCCTATCCACAATCCGACTAGCTGGCACCCAGGTCCTTTCCTCAGGTCCATAGCCCTCCCAGTCAATGAGGTACTGGAGACCCCTACCCCCTCCGTCTGGACCGAAGCAGGCGGCGGACGGTGTAAACCAGACCACCATCGACGAGCCGTGGAGGAGGAGGACAAGGCGCAGCAGGGACCAGCGGACTCCTGGGCACAGGCAGGGGCTGCAGCAATCCGGCTGGGGGCTGGCAGGACGACTTGTGTTGGTTGCAGATGGGGCAGGCTTGGACGAATTCCCGTACATCCTTCCTCAGAGAGGGCCACCAGAACCTCTGGGCGAGCAGGTTGTAAGTGCGGGTGGAGCCAGGGGTGACAAGCTAGGCGGGAGTCATGTCCCCACTGAACGACCTGGGACCTCAGGTCTTCGGGGACAAAAAGGCGGTCAGCTGGGCAAGTGCTGGGACCTGGCTGGTTACGGAGAGCCTCCAGCACCTGTTCCTCAACAGCCCAGGTCAGAGCTGCAACGATGCAGGGACTTGGCAGAATCGACACAGGGTCCTTGGAGGGGTCAGGAGCGGAGTTAGTAGGTACTGGCCGAGGGGCAGTGCGGCGGCAAGCAGGCAGGTTCGGTGGCAGTCCTCTCCCCACTCCCTGATCACCCCGGTCACCCAGTCGAGCTGAGGGTTGTGCCGGGCGGAGCCATGGGTAACCCAGGATGAGGGGTTGGCCTGGAGAGGGGAGCAGGTGAAACTGGATAGTTTCTTGATGGTTTCCGGACAGACCCATCGAGACCGGGGCCGTGACATGAGTGACCGATCCGAGTAAGTGTCCGTCCAGTGCCCGGGCAGGAATAGGAGGTGTCAAACGGAGGTTCTCCAGTCCCAGTTGGCGTGCCAGCTTGATGTCCATTATGTTGGCTTCGGCGCCAGAATCCACCAGAGCAGCCAGGGTGTGAGTTGAGTCAGGGAGGCGGAGGTGAACTTGCAGCAGGGGTTTGCGGTCGGAGGACTGGATGGTCATTGAACTCAACCGGACTCCCCCTATGCCCGGTGAGCTTCGGCCCTTTAAAGGGCAGGTTACCACACGATGTCCATCACCTCCACAATAGAGGCAGAGGTTTGAGGTGAAGCGTCGCTGGCGCTCTGCAGGAGTGAGAGAGGCTCGCCCAATCTCCATAGGCTCAGACTGATCAAGCTGAACTGGGTGAGTGGCAGTAGATGACAGGAGCCCAGTCGGATCTCTCCGAATGCCGGTAGTAGGTGGACCTTGGCGCCCCCTCTCACGACGCACGGGTCTGTATCCCTCTGTCGATCCTGACAGTCAGTGCGATGGCTTCATCAAGAGTGGAAGGCAGTTCATGGGGAGACCAACTCGTCCTTGATATAGTCAGCCAAACTATGGAAGAACGCGTCCACCAACGATGGTGTGTTCCAAGAACTTCGTCTAGCCAGGGTTCGGAAGTCGATGGAATGGTCTGCGACTGTACGTCTGCCTTGTCGAATACTGAACAGTTCACGAGACGCCTCTGCGGTTGGTGAATCCAGGTCAAACACCTTCAGCATCTCCTCGGCAAACCGGTCGAAGGTTGCACATGCGGGGGGTTTGACGGTCGAACTCTGCTGTTCCCCAGAGTCGAGCTCGGCCCGTCAGGTGAGTGATGGCATACCCAACCTTAGCCCCCTCCGTGGCGAAGGTCCTTGGCTGCAAGGAGAACTGAAGTCGGCAGCTAGTCAGGAATGGCCGGACCTGGGTAGAATCGCCGTTGAACCGCTCGGGGGTTTCCAATCTTGGGTTCCGGAGCAGCGGCTGCAATGACCGGGGCAGGTAACTCGGGGGCAGGGCTGGTGGGCAGACTGGCTGGGGTCAGGTTGGTGAGGAGTTGAATGATCATGGCGAGTTGTTGTTGCTGCTGCTGGGACTGCTGCTGGTGCTGCTGGAACTGCTGATGCTGTTGGTAGCCGGCCTGAAGCAGAGAGGTGATGTCGCCGCTCATGCGGCCTAGCTCTCTCAGTGTGTTCCAGGCGTAGCATGGCGGTGGGTTGCTCAGGTTCTTCGGTTTCCATGTCGGGGGGAAGTGTGCGCTGAGTCCATAATGGTCAGATCGTACTGTCACGGTTCAGACAGACGACAAGAGGACCACAATTGCGTCACACCAGAAAGTTTATTTAAACTTAAGGGGAAAGGGATGTAGGGAGTGAGTGAAGGCTCCAGGGGTTATCCCGTCCGATGTGCTGGGTCTGTGCCTCCCCCAGTGGCAGCGATGCGTCCAATGACGCCGGTGGTTGGTGGTCCAGAAGTCCTGGGGGGAGGAAACACAGACACAACGGGGCGGAATGAAACCAGGCAGCAGTACAGTTCAAGGGAAATCCAAAACACGTAGTAGCAAGGCAGAAGGCTGGTCAGAGTTACCGGGATTGAAGAGTAGTCAGGAGTCGTAATGGCAGAAGCAGGTCTGGATCTCCTGAGGCAGAAGAGTATCCAAAAACCAGGCAGGTCCGGGGGTCACAAAACCAGGGTGAGCCAGAAGCGCGAGCAAACAGGTTCCGGGTGTGAGCTTTGCAGACGATCTGACACAGGAGAGCTGAAAGACAGGGCTATAAATACTGGGAGAGGTTAGTGGGTAATGCAGCGCAGCTGGCAGAGTAATTAGAGCCGAGCAGAGCAGGGACAGGTGGAGCTAGTTAGGCTGAGTAGAGAGAGAGTGGTGAGCAGAGTGGAAACAACTTAAGGTGGTAACCCAGTGGAGTGAGAGGGCTCATGACATTATCAAAACAAGCCTTCAGCTAAAGACAATGTCCTTGATATTATCAAAACAAGCCTTCAGCTAAAGACAATGTCCTTGATATTATCAAAACAAGCCTTCAGCTAAAGACAATGTCCTTGACATTATCAAAACAAGCCTTCAGCTAAAGACAATGTCCTTGACATTATCAAAACAAGCCTTCAGCTAAAGACAATGTCCTTGACATTATCAAAACAAGCCTTCAGCTAAAGACAATGTCCTTGATATTATCAAAAACAAGCCTTCAGCTAAAGACAATGTCCTTGATATTATCAAAACAAGCCTTCAGCTAAAGACAATGTCCTTGACATTATCAAAACAAGCCTTCAGCTAAAGACAATGTCCTTGACATTATCAAAACAAGCCTTCAGCTAAAGACAATGTCCTTGACATTATCGAAACAAGCCTTCAGCTAAAGACAATGTCCTTGACATTATCGAAACAAGCCTTCAGCTAAAGACAATGTCCTTGACATTATCAAAACAAGCCTTCAGCTAAAGACAATGTCCTTGATATTATCAAAACAAGCCTTCAGCTAAAGACAATGTCCTTGATATTATCAAAACATTTCTAAAGTTCATATGGGGCACCAGAAACCTCGTCTACCTCCAGAATATCCTCTATTCTCCACTCTGTTACTTACTGTAGATATAATGTCCTTCAAATGCTACACGCCTACTTTCTGGCTCAATAATAATGTATGGTGGAGTGTGTGTGTGCATGTGTGTGCGTGCTTGTGTGTGTGTGTGTGTGTTTCTGCACTGTAAGGACATGCTGCCTCCATCTGGCTGTTTGATAGAGACTGTTTCCTTTCCTGTTCTGTTTTCCCCCAGTCAGCCCCAACCCCAACCCCCCAGCCTCAGCCCCAGCCTAACCCCAGCCTCAGCCCCAGCCTAACCCCAGTCTCAGCCCCAGCCTAACCCCAGCCTAACCCCAGCCTAACCCCAGCCTAACCCCAGCCTCAGCCCCAGCCTAACCCCAGCCTAACCCCAGCCTAACCCCAGCCTCAGCCCCAGCCTAACCCCAGCCTCAGCCCCAGCCTCAGCCCCAGCCCAAACCCCAGCCTCAGCCCCAGCCCAAACCCCAGCCTCAGCCCCAGCCTAACCCCAGCCTCAGCCCCAGCCTAACCCCAGCCTCAGCCCCAGCCTAACCCCAGCCTCAGCCCCAGCCTAACCCCAGCCTCAGCCCCAGCCTAACCCCAGCTCCAGCCTCAGCCTCAGCCCAGCCCCAGCCTAACCCCAGCCTCAGCCTCAGCCTAACCCCAGCCTCAGCCCCAGCCAAGCCCCAGCCTAACCCCAGCCCCAGCCCCAGCCTCAGCCCAACCCCCAGCCTAACCCCAGCCCCAGCCCAACCCCAGCCCCAGCCCAACCCCAGCCTCAGCCCAGTCCCAGCACAACCCCAGCCTAACCCCAGCCCCAGCCTAACCCCAGCCTAACCCCAGCTTCAGCCTCAGCCTCAGCCTCAGCCCCACATCAGCCCCAGCCCCAGCCTCAGCCTCAGCCCCAGCCCAGCCCAGCCCAGCCCAGCCCAGCCCCAGCCTAACCCCAGCCCCAGCCTAACCCCAGCCCCAGCCCAACCCCAGCCCCAGCCTAACCCCAGCCCCAGCCTCAGCCTAACCCCAGCCCCAGCCCAACCCCAGCCCCAGCCTAACCCCAGCCTAACCCCAGCCTAACCCCAGCCTCAGCTCAGCCCAGCCCCAGCCTAACCCCAGCCCGGCCAGCAGTCTTCCTGTACTTTGAAGGGGAAATGAGACCAACATCACCACCACACACACACCTGAAAACAACACCGCCACACACACTCCTGAAAACAACCCTGGATAACCTATACAGTACATACTTTTTGTCCCTGTTCCTGTCCCTGATCCTGTCTCTGTCCCTGTCTGTGTCCCTGTCTGTGTCCCTGTCTGTGTCCCTGTCTGTGTCCCCGTCTGTGTCTCTGTCCCTGTCTCTGTCCCTGTCTGTGTCCCTGTCTGTGTCCCTGTCTCTGTCTCTGTCTGTGTCTCTGTCCCTGTCTGTGTCCCTGTCTGTGTCCCCGTCTCTGTCCCTGTCTCTGTCCCTGTCTGTGTCCCTGTCTGTGTCCCTGTCTGTGTCCCTGTCTGTGTCCCTGTCTGTGTCTCTGTCCCTGTCTGTGTCCCTGTCTGTGTCCCTGTCTGTGTCCCTGTCTGTGTCCCTGTCTGTGTCTCTGTCTGTGTCCCTGTCTGTGTCCCTGTCTGTGTCCCTGTCTGTGTCTCTGTCTGTGTCCCTGTCTGTGTCCCTGTCTGTGTCTCTGTCTGTGTCTGTGTCCCTGTCTGTGTCCCTGTCCCTGTCTCTGTCCCTGTCTGTGTCCCTGTCTCTGTCCCTGTCTGTGTCCCTGTCTCTGTTCTTGTCTGTGTCTCTGTCTGTGTCTCTGTCAGTGTCCCTGTCTGTCTCTTCTCCCCCCCCCCCATCGTCCCTCTCTCTCTCCATTGTAATATCTGTGGGATATTAAACAGTCCATGTGAGGAGACCAGGTCCCCAGTCTCTAGCATGGTATATTACACAGCCTAGCAAACTGGTTCAGCTCGGGTGACCTCAATATGATGAAGCCTGGGACCATTAACACACACACACACACGCCAGAAAGCACACACACACACACACACACACACACACACACACACACACACACACACACACACACACACACACACACACAGAGAGAGAGAGAGAGAGAGAGAGAGAGACACACACACAAAACAAACATTTACATTTCTATTTTACATTTTAGTCATTTAGCAGACGCTCTTATACAGAGCGACTTACAGTTAGTGGGTGCATACATTTTTATACTGGCCCCCCCGTGGGAAACAATACCCACAACCCTGGCGTTGCAAGCGCCATGCTCTACCAACTACACACACAAACACACAAAACAAACACACACACACACACACACACACACACACACACAAAACAAACACACACACACACCAAAGAAACACACACACACACACACACACAAAACAAACACACAAACACACACTGAGGTGAGACAAATTGGAAAACAACATTGGGATGAAATCCATTTAAGGCAGTGTGTCTAATCTAATGCAGAACCTTGATCTGTTCTGCAGAATCAATTACATTTCATTTCCACTTCACTCCCCGACCGCCATGTTCCTGACAAACATGTTTAATATTATGATTGATGTGAGGCAGATCAGTCTGTAAACCCGTTAAATGTCACAAAATGTCAGCGAACTGGAAATGTACTGGGAATGTAAATAGGAAGCCAATATTCAAATGTATACTTATTACACATGTTCTTATAAATGATTAAGTACAAAAACACAAGTTATTTAATCTCATATGTTCTCAATCAACTATCTGGAATAGTATAGTTGGTATCATTATGACTAAATTATCTGGAATATTATAGTTGGTATCATTATGACTAAATTATCTGGAATAGTATAGTTGGTATCATTATGACTAAATTATCTGGAATAGTATAGTTGGTATCGTTATGACTTTAACTATCTGGAATAGTATAGTTGATATCATTATGACTTTAACTATCTGGAATAGTATAGTTGATATCATTATGACTTTAACTATCTGGAATAGTATAGTTGGTATCGTTATGACTTTAACTATCTGGAATAGTATAGTTGGTATCATTATGACTAAATTATCTGGAATAGTATAGTTGGTATCGAATTATGACTTTAACTATCTGTAATAGTATAGTTGGTATCATTATGACTTTAACTGTCTGGAATAGTATAGTTGGTATCATTATGACTTTACTATCTGGAATGGTATAGTTGGTATCGTTATGACTAACTATCTGGAATAGTACAGTTGGTATCGTTATGACTTTAACTATCTGGAATAGTATAGTTGGTATCATTATAACTAAATTATCTGGAATAGTATAGTTGGTATCGTTATGACTAAATTATCTGGAATAGTATAGTTGGTATCATTATGACTAAATTATCTGGAATAGTATAGTTGGTATCGTTATGACTAAATTATAATAATAATAATATAATAATATGCCATTTAGCAGACGCTTTTATCCAAAGCGACTTACAGTCATGCGTGCATACATTTTTTTTTTTTTGTGTATGGAATAGTTTAGTTGGTACTGTTATGACTTTAACTATCTGGAATAGTATAGTTGGTATCATTATGACTTTAACTATCTGGAATAGTATATTTGATATCATTATGACTTTAACTATCTGGAATAGTATAGTTGATATCGTTATGACTTTAACTATCTGGAATAGTATAGTTGGTATCATTATGACTTTAACTATCTGGAATAGTATAGTTGGTATCGTTATGACTTTAACTATCTGGAATAGTATAGTTGGTATCATTATGACTTTAACTATCTGGAATAGTATAGTTGGTATCATTATGACTTTAACTATCTGGAATAGTATAGTTGGTATCGTTATGACTTTAACTGTCTGGAATAGTATAGTTGGTATCGTATGACTTTAACTATCTGGAATAGTATAGTTGGTATCATTATGACTAACTATCTGGAATAGTGTGGTTGGTATCATTATGACTTTAACTATCTGGAATAGTGTGGTTGGTGTCATTATGACTTTAACTATCTGGAATAGTATAGTTGGTATCGTTATGACTTTAACTATCTGGAATAGTATAGTTGGTATCATTATGACTTTAGCTATCTGGAATAGTGTGGTTGGTGTCATTATGACTAACTATATGGAATAGTATAGTTGGTATCATTATGACTTTAACTATCTGGAATAGTATAGTTGGTATCATTATGACTTTAACTATCTGGAATAGTATAGTTGGTATCATTATGACTTTAACTATCTGGAATAGTATAGTTGGTATCATTATGACTTTAACTATCTGGAATAGTGTGGTTGGTATCATTATGACTTTAGCTATCTGGAATAGTGTGGTTGGTATCATTATGACTTTAACTATCTGGAATAGTATAGTTGGTATCATTATGACTTTAGCTATCTGGAATAGTATAGTTGGTATCATTATGACTTTAACTATCTGGAATAGTATAGTTGGTATCATTATGACTTTAGCTATCTGGAATAGTATAGTTGATATCATTATGACTTTAGCTATCTGGAATAGTATAGTTGATATCATTATGACTTTAGCTATCTGGAATAGTATAGTTGGTATCATTATGACTTTAGCTATCTGGAATAGTATAGTTGGTATCATTATGACTTTAACTATCTGGAATAGTATAGTTGGTATCATTATGACTTTAGCTATCTGGAATAGTATAGTTGATATCATTATGACTTTAACTATCTGGAATAGTATAGTTGGTATCATTATGACTTTAGCTATCTGGAATAGTATAGTTGGTATCATTATGACTTTAACTATCTGGAATAGTATAGTTGGTATCATTATGACTTTAGCTATCTGGAATAGTATAGTTGGTATCATTATGACTTTAACTATCTGGAATAGTATAGTTGGTATCATTATGACTTTAGCTATCTGGAATAGTATAGTTGGTATCATTATGACTTTAACTATCTGGAATAGTATAGTTGGTATCATTATGACTTTAGCTATCTGGAATAGTATAGTTGGTATCATTATGACTTTAACTATCTGGAATAGTATAGTTGGTATCATTATGACTTTAACTATCTGGAATAGTATAGTTGGTATCATTATGACTTTAACTATCTGGAATAGTATAGTTGGTATCATTATGACTTTAACTGTCTGGAATAGTATAGTTGGTATCGTTATGACTTTAACTATCTGGAATAGTATAGTTGGTATCATTATGACTAACTATCTGGAATAGTGTGGTTGGTATCATTATGACTTTAACTATCTGGAATAGTGTGGTTGGTGTCATTATGACTTTAACTATCTGGAATAGTATAGTTGGTATCATTATGACTAACTATCTGGAATAGTATAGTTGGTATCATTATGACTTTAGCTATCTGGAATAGTGTGGTTGGTATCATTATGACTTTAACTATCTGGAATAGTATAGTTGGTATCATTATGACTTTAGCTATCTGGAATAGTATAGTTGGTATCATTATGACTTTAACTATCTGGAATAGTATAGTTGGTATCATTATGACTTTAACTATCTGGAATAGTATAGTTGGTATCATTATGACTTTTAACTATCTGGAATAGTGTGGTTGGTATCATTATGACTTTAGCTATCTGGAATAGTGTGGTTGGTATCATTATGACTTTAACTATCTGGAATAGTATAGTTGGTATCATTATGACTTTAGCTATCTGGAATAGTATAGTTGGTATCATTATGACTTTAACTATCTGGAATAGTATAGTTGGTATCATTATGACTTTAGCTATCTGGAATAGTATAGTTGATATCATTATGACTTTAGCTATCTGGAATAGTATAGTTGATATCATTATGACTTTAGCTATCTGGAATAGTATAGTTGGTATCATTATGACTTTAGCTATCTGGAATAGTATAGTTGGTATCATTATGACTTTAACTATCTGGAATAGTATAGTTGGTATCATTATGACTTTAGCTATCTGGAATAGTATAGTTGATATCATTATGACTTTAACTATCTGGAATAGTATAGTTGGTATCATTATGACTTTAGCTATCTGGAATAGTATAGTTGGTATCATTATGACTTTAACTATCTGGAATAGTATAGTTGGTATCATTATGACTTTAGCTATCTGGAATAGTATAGTTGGTATCATTATGACTTTAACTATCTGGAATAGTATAGTTGGTATCATTATGACTTTAGCTATCTGGAATAGTATAGTTGGTATCATTATGACTTTAACTATCTGGAATAGTGTGGTTGGTATCATTATGACTTTAGCTATCTGGAATAGTGTGGTTGGTATCATTATGACTTTAACTATCTGGAATAGTATAGTTGGTATCATTATGACTTTAGCTATCTGGAATAGTATAGTTGATATCATTATGACTTTAGCTATCTGGAATAGTATAGTTGATATCATTATGACTTTAGCTATCTGGAATAGTATAGTTGGTATCATTATGACTTTAGCTATCTGGAATAGTATAGTTGGTATCATTATGACTTTAACTATCTGGAATAGTGTGGTTGGTATCATTATGACTTTAGCTATCTGGAATAGTGTGGTTGGTATCATTATGACTTTAAACTATACTGGAATAGTATAGTTGGTATCATTATGACTTTAGCTATCTGGAATAGTATAGTTGGTATCATTATGACTTTAGCTATCTGGAATAGTATAGTTGGTATCATTATGACTTTAGCTATCTGGAATAGTATAGTTGGTATCATTATGACTTTAGCTATCTGGAATAGTATAGTTGATATCATTATGACTTTAACTATCTGGAATAGTATAGTTGGTATCATTATGACTTTAGCTATCTGGAATAGTATAGTTGGTATCATTATGACTTTAACTATCTGGAATAGTATAGTTGGTATCATTATGACTTTAGCTATCTGGAATAGTATAGTTGGTATCATTATGACTTTAACTATCTGGAATAGTATAGTTGGTATCATTATGACTTTAACTATCTGGAATAGTATAGTTGGTATCATTATGACTTTAGCTATCTGGAATAGTATAGTTGATATCATTATGACTTTAACTATCTGGAATAGTATAGTTGGTATCATTATGACTTTAGCTATCTGGAATAGTATAGTTGGTATCATTATGACTAACTATCTGGAATAGTATAGTTGGTATCATTATGACTTTAACTATCTGGAATAGTATAGTTGGTATCATTATGACTTTAACTATCTGGAATAGTATAGTTGGTATCATTATGACTTTAACTATCTGGAATAGTATAGTTGGTATCATTATGACTTTAACTATCTGGAATAGTATAGTTGGTGTCATTATGACCGAATTGACACTCACCTGAGGTTTCAACCATAGAAATATACATATTTTACCCCTTTTTCGTGATATAATTGGTAGTTACAGTCTTGTCCCATCGCTGCAACTCCACTATGGACTCGGGAGAGGCGAACGCCGAGAGCCATGCGTCCTCCGAAACACGACCCTGCCAAGCCGCACTGCTTCTTGACACGGAAGCCAGCCACACCAATGTGTCGGAGGAAACACCGTCCAGCTGGCGACCAAGTCAGCTTGCAGGCACCCGCCCGCCACAAGGAGTCGCTAGAGCGCGATGGGACAAGGAAATCCCGGCCAGCCAAACCCCCCCTAACCCGGACGACGCTGTGAGCACGCCTCATGGGTCTCCCGGTCACAGCCGGCTGTGACACAGCCTGGGATCGAACCCCGGGTCTGTAGGATCTCTCAAGCACTGGGCGATGCAGTGCCTTAGACCGCTGCGCCACTCGGGAGGCAGAAATATAAATCTAATCTATTTCTATGGTTACAGCAATAACACTACAGTAACTGTTCTCTGTATTCTGTCAGCCATTTACTGTACTGTCAGTTTTCTCTATAAAGACCAAGGAAACTCCAGTATAAGGAACTGTCTGACCACTAGCCTTGGTAACCATGGTGATACAGTAGTGTTCCCACTATGCAGAGAGATAACTATCTGACCACTAGCCTTGGTAACCATGGTGATACAGTAGTGTTCCCACTATGCAGAGAGATAACTGTCTGACCACTAGCCTTGGTAACCATGGTGATACAGTAGTGTTCCCACTATGCAGATAGGTAACTATCTGACCACTAGCCTTGGTAACCATGGTGATACAGTAGTGTTCCCACTATGCAGATAGGTAACTATCTGACCACTAGCCTTGGTAACCATGGTGATACAGTAGTGTTCCCACTATGCAGAGAGGTAACTATCTGACCACTAGCCTTGGTAACCATGGTGATACAGTAGTGTTCCCACTATGCAGAGAGATAACTATCTGACCACTAGCCTTGGTAACCATGGTGATACAGTAGTGTTCCCACTATGCAGAGAGATAACTATCTGACCACTAGCCTTGGTAACCATGGTGATACAGTAGTGTTCCCACTATGCAGAGAGATAACTATCTGACCACTAGCCTTGGTAACCATGGTGATACAGTAGTGTTCCCACTATGCAGAGAGATAACTATCTGACCACTAGCCTTGGTAACCATGGTGATACAGTAGTGTTCCCACTATGCAGAGAGGTAACTATCTGACCACTTTCGCCTTGGTAACCATGGTGATACAGTAGTGTTCCCACTATGCAGATAGGTAACTATCTGATTACTAGCCTTGGTAACCATGGTGATACAGTAGTGTTCCCACTATGCAGAGAGATAACTATCTGACCACTAGCCTTGGTAACCATGGTGATACAGTAGTGTTCCCACTATGCAGATAGGTAACTATCTGACCACTAGCCTTGGTAACCATGGTGATACAGTAGTGTTCCCACTATGCAGATAGGTAACTATCTGACCACTAGCCTTGGTAACCATGGTGATACAGTAGTGTTCCCACTATGCAGAGAGATAACTATCTGACCACTAGCCTTGGTAACCATGGTGATACAGTAGTGTTCCAGCCTTGGTAACCATGGTGATACAGTAGTGTTCCCACTATGCAGAGAGATAAATATCTGACCACTAGCCTTGGTAACCATGGTGATACAGTAGTGTTCCAGCCTTGGTAACCATGGTGATACAGTAGTGTTCCCACTATGCAGAGAGACACTATGGGGAATGAGGCTAGATCAGCACTAACTCACCAAGTTCCAGATTCTGTAGTTTACTTTGTAGAGTGTAGCGTAAGATGAAGAGATATTCAGACACTATTGGTAGCACAATGGAAGTTTGCTAGCCTGGTCCCAGATCTGTCTGTGTGTTTCGCTTACTCCATTGTCACTGCCAAGCCCAAACATGGCATGACAATTCTATAAGGAGTTGGCAACAAAAAAAACAACAGACTGGCACCAAGTTAGAGGTTCGCTTAAAAAGCTCTATTCTAGCCAGGGTTTAGAGGGGATGTTATGTACTGTACCTGGACAAGCAGGGATTCATAGCATGCTGTTTCTTCTGTGTCTTCTTCTCAGATCCATAACAGCCTGTTTGGTCCTGGCTTGGTTCAGTCAGTGGTCACATTGCTTTGAGGTCTCCTGTGGTTCTCTAGAGGGCTCCCTTGGTCCTCAGCTAGGGGAAGGGTGGAGGTCCAGCCTCACCGCCCAGGTAGGGAGAGAGGCTCAGCGGGTAGCCGATGTCTCTGTGTCCCTCTGTCCAGGAGAGAGCCGGGCAGCGACACTCTCACTGCTCCACATCCAGCTCTCCAGGCAGGTTCACACTATATCCACACTGCACACACGGCTCTTAAAGGGATGCTCAACACCTTTATTAGAGGAGGCTCTTAAAGGGATGCTCACCACCTTTATTACAGGAATAGAGAGAGAAGGAGAGAGGGAGAGAAAGAGGAGAGTGTGTCAGACATTTCATGATGTGGGTTTTATAGGAAAACAAGGCGAGAAGGTAGAGGGAGAGGAGGAGGAGAGAGGAGGAGGAGAGGGAGGGAGGGGGTTCCTAATGGAAGCCACAGTAAACAGGCAACACACTGCTAACAACAAGGGTTCTTTGCCGTTCTAAATAGAACCATTTTAAAGGCCATCATATACTGTATATGAAGAGAGCCATTGAACCCTTCTGGGACATTTTAGCAAGGGAAGACTACCCCCCCCTAAAGGGGAATGTGGTGCCTGGTGTGTGATGATCCCATGACTATGTCATATGTCTCTGTGGGAATTGAACCCCTTCTTTGAAGCTGTACTGTGCGGTTGAATCCATACAGCTCCGTGAAAGAGAAAGAATATGAAGTAAAAGGAGATTGAGAAGAAACCCAGTGGTGATAGATAAAGTAGAGCAGTTTCATAAAAGGACCCAAGTGGTGTCTAACAAAAGCTCCAAAAGAAGTAGGCATGTAGAATATTATCTGTCATGTGGATGAAGCCTTTACATCCATCACTACTAATTCTCCTCATATGCTGTTACGTCTTACTTCTTCAATTCTCTCAAATATGCGGCTGGCCCAAATAGACGAGTCATTAAAAATAGCATAATTCCATCCCAGATTTGGGTCTCAGTTAGTATGTATGAATCATTTTTATATCTCATTACCACCATATTTAGCTTGATCCCAGATAGTTAGACGTGCAGCTGAATACTTTTACTGACTGAAACAGACTCCATGAACCAAAATCAACTTCTATCAGGTTTGAGATGTTGGTTTTTAAAATGACCCTCCTGTATGAAGAACACACACACACACACACACACACACACACACACACACACACACACACACACACACACACACACACACACACACACACACACACACACACACACACACACACACACACACACACACACACACACACACACACACACACACACACACACACACACACACACACACACACACACACACACACACACACACACACACACACAGACTCATACACAAACACACATACATACAGACACACAAACACACATAAACATACACACACGCACACACAAACACAAACATAGACCATCTATATGGAGAGACCGTGGCTGTGTGATATGCCAGGTAATATAATCTCTTAAAACCCTAAGGGGATATCTAGCTTCAATATATGAGAGAGGAACATGGAGAGCAAGAGCACAGCAGGCGTGGGGGAGAACAGGAGAATGGGGTGGTGGTGGGGTGCGAGAAAAAGGGGGAGTACAATTTATCTACCTGGAATGAACACTGTGCAAGGCAAAGAATCTGAGAGAGAACGCTCGTAGTGCTCCGAAGTTTCCCGTGGTTGCTATGGTGACGGTCTAGTCTGTTGGCTAGCTGAGTAGGGGAGGGAGGGTACTGGTGCTAGTGGGCCTCTTCTCTAGGTCCTGTTTCCATAGACATTGGCTGTCTCTGATGGGAGATATGTAGTAGTGATGGGGTGGAATCTATAGTTACATATCGCAATATTATTTTTGGACGATATATCGATATTTGACTCCAAGTATTTATTTTTTGCGTTGATTTTTGCTACTGTTGTAGCGTTAGCTAGCGCTTAGTCGGCTGTACCAGCGCTGGTTCTCCATGTTCTTTTGAAATAGTGAGCCAACATGTTTTCAGCACTTTGATTTCCCTGACTGATCCAAACGTGTTTTCTCATGCCCCTCTCTTGTCTCTCTGCAGCAGACATACTGCAGTGAGAAAAAAAGGTTTGGAACATCAAATCGCAATAAAAAACCGCAGTATTGAAACACAACGCATACAGAATCATGAGAATCGCAAATACATATCACAGTACGTATCAGACACCCAGCATCTGCTTTATGACATCTTGGATAATGATAGTGTCTTTAAGATGTCCATGACAGCAGCAGTGATATCTGGAGTAAAATACGTTTAGCTCTCCAGACCTGTCCAAGAGGTAGAAGGGGCATATTGAAGGTGTGAAAAAAATGCTGCTACATAAAACAGGCTGAGATCAGAACAGAGGAGAGACAGAACTATGTAACCTTTAAACAGCAGATGAGAGACAGAACACTGACTGCTGACTGGGAGACTTTCTCTCTGTTAAATCTAGTTCTGTCCCTTTACGTGTGTGGAACAAGCCCAGATCCCATTACAGGGGTCACCAAGCAAGCCTCCTCACAGCGTGTGTTCTGTTGGGCTGTGTGTGTGTGTGTGTGTGTCTGTGTGTAGTCCTAGGGTGTGCGACCCAAATGGCACCCTATCCGCCAGGGCTCTTGTCAAAAGCAGTACACTATATAAAGATAGGGTGCCATTTGGGATGCAACCTTGGTCATCACGGCCATGATGACGTGGTGCATGTATTAAAAGCCTCTCTCTCTCTCTCTCTCTCTCTCTCTCTCTCTCTCTCTCTCTCTCTCTCTCTCTCTCTCTCTCTCTCTCTCTCTCTCTCTCTCTCTCTCTCTCTCTCTCTCTCTCTCTCTCTCTCTCTCTCTCTCTCTCTCTCTCTCTCTCTCTCTCTCCTCTCTCTCTCTCTCTCTCTCTCTCTCTCTCTCTCCCTCTCTCTCTCTCTCTCTCTCTCCCTCTCTCTCTCTCTCTCTCTCTCTCTCTCTCTCTCTCTCTCTCTCTCTCTCTCTCTCTCTCTCTCTCTCTCTCTCTCTCTCTCTCTCTCTCTCTCTCTCTCTCTCTCTCTCTCTCTCTCTCTCTCTCTCTCTCTCTCTCTCTCTCTCAGGAGGACTACAGCGTTATTAGCTGAGTTAATCAGATGGCAGTGGCATGACATCTATCCAGACGTAGATCACAGACCTACATACTCTAAGATGGTGAACTGACACACAGCCAGCCAATGGAATACGAGCTGACACACAGCCAGCCAATGGAATACGAGCTGACACACAGCCAGCCAATGGAATAGGAGCGGACACACAGCCAGCCAATGGAATAGGAGCATACAGTATTGTACTGCTCTCATATGTTATATTAACTGATCGTCGCAAGGATGTCACATGACATCATCCATCTTGTATCAGCCAGCAGGAATCAGGATATCTATCTGGTCTAAACATCAGTCCAGCAGAGAGCTGTGTTACTGTGGAGGGGAGGCTGAGCATCAGTCCAGCAGAGAGCTGTGTTACTGTGGAGGGGAGGCTGAGCATCAGTCCAGCAGAGAGCTGTGTTACTGTGGAGGGGAGGCTGAGCATCAGTCCAGCAGAGAGTTGTGGTACTGTGGAGGGGAGGCTGAGCATCAGTCCAGCAGAGAGCTGTGTTACTGTGGAGGGGAGGCTGAGCATCAGTCCAGCAGAGAGCTGTGTTACAGTGGAGGGGAGGCTGAGCATCAGTCCAGCAGAGAGCTGTGTTACAGTGGAGGGGAGGCTGAGCATCAGTCCTGCAGAGAGCTGTGTTACAGTGGAGGGGAGGCTGAGCATCAGTCCAGCAGAGAGCTGTGTTACTGTGGAGGGGAGGCTGAGCATCAGTCCTGCAGAGAGCTGTGTTACAGTGGAGGGGAGGCTGAGCATCAGTCCAGCAGAGAGCTGTGTTACTGTGGAGGGAGGCTGAGCATCAGTCCAGCAGAGAGCTGTGTTACTGTGGAGGGGGAGGCTGAGCAACAGTCCAGCAGAGAGCTGTGGTACTGTGGAGGGAGGCTGAGCATCAGTCCAGCAGAGAGCTGTGTTACTGTGGAGGGGAGGCTGAGCAACAGTCCAGCAGAGAGCTGTGTTACTGTGGAGGGGAGGCTGAGCATCAGTCCAGCAGAGAGCTGTGGTACTGTGGAGGGGAGGCTGAGCAACAGTCCAGCAGAGAGCTGTGTTACTGTGGAGGGGAGGCTGAGCATCAGTACAGCAGAGAGCTGTGTTACTGTGGAGGGGAGGCTGAGCATCAGTCCAGCAGAGAGCTGTGTTACAGTGGAGGGGAGGCTGAGCATCAGTCCAGCAGAGAGCTGTGTTACAGTGGAGGGGAGGCTGAGCATCAGTCCAGCAGAGAGCTGTGGTACTGTGGAGGGGAGGCTGAGCATCAGTCCAGCAGAGAGCTGTGTTACTGTGGAGGGGAGGCTGAGCATCAGTCCAGCAGAGAGCTGTGGTACTGTGGAGGGGAGGCTGAGCATCAGTCCAGCAGAGAGCTGTGTTACTGTGGAGGGGAGGCTGAGCATCAGTCCAGCAGAGAGCTGTGTTACAGTGGAGGGGAGGCTGAGCATCAGTCCAGCAGAGAGCTGTGTTACTGTGGAGGGGAGGCTGAGTAGGCAGTCAACCACAACAGAGGAAGTCATTATTGACACACACACTGTATCCATTCTAACAGTGAACTGAGATGAGAGCCTCAACAGCACCCTGTAGATGAGAGTATCAGGGCTGTGGATTCTCAATACTCTATATATTCTTGATACATGCCACTTAGAGGAAGCTTCTATCCATAGTGACTAACAATACAGTCAGTGCATCATAGCATTGCTAGAGCCATATGATATACTGTATCCCTGCCCAACACTTACTAAGCTGCAGTCATATAGACATGTGGGTTTACTGTTGACAATAACACTTCAGGATAGCTAATGAACACAACAAACAGGCCCTCTCTAAATGACAACACTTTGATGAGAAAAGAGCTACTAAACCGTAACAGCCTAGCTAGCGTCTAGCGTCTAGCGTCTGCCTGCCTCTCCTATTCTTCACTGTCAGAGGAGAACAGTACAGTAAGAGCCTTAGGTTGAGTCTCACATGGCACACTCTTCCCTACGTAGTGCACTACTTTTGACCAGGGCACATAGTAATAAACTAAGGGAATAGGGCGCCATTTGGGAACTGCCAGGCCTTATTCTGATTAATGGTATTTCCAGGATACACTGAGGGAAGGACGGCGAGAGTCCTGGGTGAAAACCGCCAGGCTGAATGTTAATAAATGCTTCAGGAGGAACCAAATGCAGCCATATGTACTTTCTGCTTCTAGAATCAGATGAGAATAAGGCTTCGGTCCCCGCTGAGCCGTCCACACGTTGCAGAAGATAAATGTATGAGAGAGAGAAAGTCCGTGTCCCAAACGGCAGCCTATTCCCTATTTAGGGAACCCTATGCATTTGGTCCTGGTCAAAAGTAGTGCATTACATTTTTACGAACCCACAACCCTGGCGTTGCAAACGCCATGCTCTACCAACTGAGCTACAGGGGAGTATATAGTGAATAGGGTGACGTTTGGGACACAGACAAAGAGTAATGCTGTAGGCTACAGGGAGACGAAGGTGATTTCGTTAGTCAAATCAAATCAAATGTTATTTGCCACATGCGCCGAATTCAACAGGTGTAGACCTTACAGTGAAATGCTTACTTACAAGCCCTTAACCAACAATGCAGTTTTAAGAAAATAAAATAAAAAGTGTTAAGTAAAAAATAAAAAATAGCAAATAATTAAAGAGCAGCAGTAAAATAAAATTACAGTAGGGAGGCTATATACAGGGGGGTACCGGTGCAGAGTCAATGTGCGGGGGCACCGGTTAGTCGAGGTAATTGAGGTAATATGTACATGTGGGTAGAGTTAAAGTGACTATGCATAGATAATAAACAGAGTAGCAGCTATAATCAAATATCTGAAATGTTTCATAGAGAGCCAAACTACTCTTTCAGCCAAATCTTTCTTTCAGGGTTCCTCCCTCCCTCTCTGTTCTGTCCTCTTCAGATAGATGGCATAGACTACAGGTACTGTATCAATGACATTATTCAGAGTGGAGAAATCTAAATAGTGTTTAGTGGTTGAGCCAACATGGCCAAGTGGACCCACACATCATAGACCAATAGCCAATACAGAGGAAATGACAGCCCGCAGAACAAGTGAAAACCCATCGACTCATCAAAGGCAGAGGAAAGAACACTCAGCTGGGCAAACACAATGACACACGCACACGCACACGCACACGCACACTCACACGCACACGCACACGCACACTCACACACAGACCGAGTGAGGAAGCGCCCTGTGTCAAGCAGCCTTTTTTCTCTGGTCTAACCAGACACAGAGCTATGGATTGGAGCTCAGGAGCACACACACAACGCTACTCCTCAGACAGGTAGACAGACAGACAGACGGGTAGACAGACAGACAGACGGGTAGACAGACAGACGGACGGACAGACAGACAGACAGACAGACAGACAGACAGACAGACAGACAGACAGATGGGTAGGCAGACAGACAGACAGACGGGTAGGCAGACAGACAGACAGACAGACAGACAGACAGACAGACAGACAGACGGTAGACAGGGGTAGACAGACAGACAGACAGACAGACAGACAGACAGACGGGTAGACAGACGGGTAGACAGACAGACAGACGGTAGACAGACAGACAGACGGGTAGACAGACAGACGGGTAGACAGACAGACGGGTAGACAGACAGACAGACAGACAGACAGACAGACAGACAGACAGACAGACACAGACAGACAGACAGGATATGAGATTAGTTACTGCGGGCCAGAGGGCCTGAAATCTCCTGTTTCATTAAAACAACAGACCAACTGCAGCCAGTGAGTAAAAACCCAACTCAGCCTGATTCTGCTTCCTATTCAACACATCCCCTTAGTGATGGTCTAGTCCTTCTCTTCTCTAGTCCTCCTCTTCTCTAGTCCTCCTCTTCTCTAGTCCTCCTCTTCTCTAGTCCTCCTCTTCTCTAGTCCTCCTCTTCTCTAGTCCTCCTCTTCTCTAGTCCTCCTCTTCTCTAGTCCTCCTCCTCTGTCCTCTATCCTTTCCTCTGTTTCAGTCTGTGGCTCTGAGATGCTCAGACAGAACGGACAGTAAGACGGGTTAAGATGAACAACTCTACAGAGGATTCCACACTGAAACCCTGTGAAGCCCATATAAAATATTCACGACTGACTATGTGTGTGTGTGTGTAGTGAGACACGGTGTTGTTCTGAAACCACTCTATAGACAGTATACTATATAGAGACACCCACAGACCTGGAAGGGGAAGTGAGGTTGGGTATGAGAAGAATACCCTGTGGAACAGTCCTAGCTGGGAGAGAGAGCGAGTATCTGGCTGGAGCCCAAGGCTGCATATTATCTCTCTCTCTCTCTACCCTCGCCGCCTCCTCTTCTCACCACACACACACACACACACACACACACACACACACACACAACCAAACACACACAGACACACACACAGCATCATGTCTCTCACCACATCTCCTTCACTCTGAACAGAGATGATTTATACTGTTCCCACACCAGGGTGGAGATGGTAGACAGCATGGGAATAAATATTATATGGAAAAAAAAAACATGAGCTAATCTAATGTGTGAAATGGTGTGTGCTGTTGAAGGGTGAGGTAAGTTGCGTCCTTCACATTTTTATGATGAAAAGGTAATACTGTTGGATATTAAAGTACACTAACATGGGGCTTAATGTGAAAACCATGCCTTTTATTCATTGAACCACACAGTTTCCTCTATCATAGTTATGTTGTGAAGGTTAAGCATGATGCTTCACTTCCTGTCTGTACTGCAGTACATAAAGTGTTTGGCCAATGGTTAGCAGAGAGAGATCTTTGGTCTTGGTCATTGGCTGCATCCCCACATACACTACCAATCAAAAGTTTGGACACACCAAATCATTCAAGGGTTTTTCTTTATTTTTTTACTATTTTCTACATTGTAGAATAATAGTGAAGACATCAAAACTATGAAATAACACATATGGAATCATGTAGTAACCAAAAAAGTGTTAAACAACTCAAAATATATTTGTGATTTTTCCAAATATCCAGGTAATTGGTTGTAATTTGGGATGTAGTTACTGTGTAGTCCTGACTCAGACTCAGCAGACTCAGTGTCCAATGGGCACGAAGAGAAACTATTTAGATCATATCCTGTTAACCAGTAGGGTGTCTGTGGCCTGTCCAAGCAGAGTGAATGGGAGTGTAAAAATAGTACTGGACTGTGAGAACCAGAGGGCTGAAAGAGAGAGAGAGCGAGAGAGAGAGAGACACAGAGACACAGAGAGAGAGAGAGAGAGAGAGAGAGAGAGAGACAGAGAGAGAGAGAGAGAGAGACAGCGAGAGAGAGAGGGAGAGGGAGAGAGAGAGAGAGAGAGAGAGAGGGAGAGAGAGAGAGAGAGAGAGAGAGAGAGAGAGAGAGACAGCGAGAGAGAGAGGGAGAGGGAGAGAGAGAGAGAGAGAGAGAGGGAGAGAGAGACACAGAGAGATTGAGAGAGAGAGAGAGAGACAGAGAGACACAGAGAGAGAGAGAGACAGAGAGAGAGAGAGAGAGAGACACAGAGAGAGAGAGAGACAGAGAGACACAGAGAGAGAGAGAGAGAGAGACACAGAGAGAGAGAGACACAGAGAGAGAGAGAGAGAGAGAGAGAGAGAGAGAGAGAGAGAGAGAGAGAGACACAGAGAGAGAGAGAGACAGAGAGACACAGAGAGAGAGAGAGAGAGAGAGAGAGAGAGAGAGAGAGAGAGAGAGAGAGACACAGAGAGAGAGAGTCACAGAGAGAGAGAGAGAGAGAGAGAGAGAGAGAGAGAGAGAGAGAGAGAGAGAGAGAGAGAGAGAGAGAGAGTGAGTATCCTAAATGAAATGATAAAATATACAGACCACAAATTCCAATTGGCTATACTTAAACTATTTAACATCATCCTCAGCTCTGGCATATTCCCCAATATTTGGAACCAAGGACTGATCACCCCAATCCACAAAAGTGGAGACAAATTTGACCACAATAACTACAGTGGGATACAGTCAACAGCAACCTTGGGAAAATCCTCTGCATTATATCATTAACAGCAGAATCATACATTTCCTCAGCGAAAGCAATGTACTGAGCAAATGTCAAATTGGCTTTTTACCAAATTAAAGTACGACAGACCACGTATTCACCCTGCACACCCTAGTTGACAAACAAACAAACCAAAACAAAGGCAAAGTCTTCTCATGCTTTGTTGATTTCAAAAAAGCTTTTGACTCTATTTGGCATGAGGGTCTGCTACACAAATTGATGGAAAGTGGTGTTGGGGGAAAAACATACAACATTATAAAATCCATGTACACAAACAACAAGTGTGTGGTTAAAATTAACAAAAAACACACATTTCTTTCCACAGGGCTGTGGGGTGAGACATGGATGCAGTTTAAGCCCCACCCTCTTCAACATATATATATCAACGAACTGGCGATGGCACTAGAACAGTCTGCAGCATCCGGCCTCACCCTACTAGAATCTGAAGTCAAATGTCTACTGTTTGCTGATGATCTGGTCCTTCTGTCCACAACCAAGGAGGGCCTACAGCAGCACCTAGATCTTCAGCACAGATTCTGTCAGACCTGGGCCCTGACAGTAAATCAGTAAGACAAAAAGAATGGTGTTCCAAAAAAGGTCCAGTTGCCAGGACCACAAATACAAATTCCATCTAAACACCGGTTGCCCTAGAGCACACAAAAAACTATACATACCTCGGCCTAAACACCAGCTCTAACTCATTCAAGGGTTTTTCTTTATTTTTACTATTTTCTACATTGTAGAATAATAGTGAAGACATCAAAACTATGAAATAACACATTTGGAATCATGTAGTAACCAAAAACGTGTTAAACAACTCAAAATATATTTTAGATTTTAGATTATTCAAATATACAGGTAATTGGTTGTAATTTGGGATGTAGTTACTGTGTAGTCCTGACTCAGACTCAGCAGACTCAGTGTCCAATGGGCAGGAAGAGAAACTATTTAGATCATATCCTGTTAACCAGTAGGGTGTCTGTGGCCTGTCCAAGCAGAGTGAATGGGAGTGTAAAAATAGTACTGGACTGTGAGAACCAGAGAGCTGAAAGAGAGAGAGACAGAGAGACAGAGAGAGAGAGACAGATAGACAGAGAGAGAGAGACAGAGAGACAGAGAGAGAGAGAGAGAGAGAGAGACACAGAGAGAGACACACAGAGAGAGAGACACAGAGAGAGACACAGAGAGAGAGAGAGAGAGAGAGAGACAGAGAACATTAACTATTTGCACATTGTTCCAACACTGTATATATACATAATATGACATTTGAAATGTCTTTATTCTTTTGAAACTTCTGAGTGTAATGTTTACTGTTAATATTTATTGTTTATTTCACTTTTGTTTACTATCTACTTCACTTGCTTTGGCAATGTTAACACACGTTTCCCATGCCAATAAAGCCCTTAAATTGAAATTGAATTGAATTGAATTGAGAGAGAGAGAGGAGAGAGAGGAGAGAAAGGGAGAGAGAGAAAGAGAAAGAGAGAGAGAGAGAGAGAGAGAGAGAGAGAGAGAGAGAGAGAGAGAGAGAGAGAGAGAGAGAGAGGAGAGAAAGGGAGAGAGAGAAAGAGACACAAAGAGAGAGAGAGAGAGAGAGAGAGAGGAGAGAGAGGAGAGAAAGGGAGAGAGAGAAAGAGAAAGAGAGAGAGAGAGAGAGAGAGAGAGAGAGAGAGAGAGAGAGAGAGAGAGAGAGAGAGAGACAGAGAGAGAGATAGAGAAATAATGTTGTTCCAAAAAGGTCCAGTTGCCAGGACCACAAATACAAATTCCATCTAGAGCACACAAAACACTACATATACCTCGACCTAAACATCAGCGCCACGGGTAACTTCCACAAAGCTGTGAACAATCTGAGAGACAAGGCAAGAAGGGCCTTCTACGCCATCAAAAGGAACATAAAATTGCATGCAGAATTCTGCAAAAACATCCTATGTGTACATCATAAAACACCAAATAATGCATGCAGAGCAGAATTAGGATGATACCCGCTAATTATCAAAATCCAGAAAAGAGCTGTTAAATTCTACAACCACCTAAAAGGAAGTGATTCCCAAACCTTCCATAACAAAGCCATCACCTACAGAGAGATTAACCTGGAGAAGAGTCCCCTAAGCAAGCTGGTCCAGGGGCTCTCTTCACAAACACAAACAGACCCCACAGAGCCCCAGGACAGCAACACAATTAGACCTAACCAAATCATGAGAAAACAAAAAGATAATTACTTCACACATTGGAAAGAATTAACAAAAAAAACAGAGCAAACTAGAATGCTATTTGGCCCTAAACAGAGAGTACACAGTGGCAGAATACCTGACCACTGTGACTGACCCAAATTTAAGGAAAGCTTTGACTATATATAGACTCAGTGAGCATAGCCTTGCTATTGAGAGGCCGCCGTAGGCAGACCTGGCTCTCAAGAGAAGACAGGCTATGTGCATACTGCCCACAAAATGAAGTGGAAACTAAACTGCACTTCCTTACTGCCTGCCAAATGTATGATCATATTAGAGACACATATTTCCCTCAGATTACACAGACTCAAAGAATTTGAAAACAAATGTAATCTTGATAAACTCCCTTATCTATTTGGTGAAATACCACAGTGTGCCATCACAGCAGCAAGATTTGTGAGCTGTTGCCACAAGAAAAGAGCAACCAGTGACAACACTGTACATCACCATAATATGACATTTGAAATGTCTCTATTCCTTTGAAACTTTTGTGAGTGTAATTTCTGAATGTTTATTTCACTTTTGTTTATTATCTATTTCACATGCTTTGGCAATGTAAACATAATGTTTCCCATGCCAATAAAGCCCTTTTGTAACAACATACGCTGGGTGTCGGGAAGCAAGCACAGGAAGTGCATTTAATGATGAATAAAACATGAACCAAAACAAGAGTAGGGTACAGACAGGGACAGAGTAACAGAATCAATAACACCTAGAGAAGGAACCAAAGGGAGTGACATATATAGGGGAGGTAATCAGGAAGGTGATGGAGTCCAGGTGAGTCTGATGAGGCGCTGGTGCGCGTAACCATGGTGACAAGTGTGCGTAATAAAGAGCAGCCTGGTGACCTAGAGGCCAGAGAGGGAGTATACGTGACCCCTTTGAATTGAATTGAGCGAGAAAGAGAGAGAGAAACAGAGAGAGAGAGAGAGCGAGAGAGGTAGAGAGGTAGAGAGGTAGAGAGGTAGAGAGGTAGAGAGAGAGAGAGAGAGAGAGAGAGAGAGAGAGAGAGAGAGAGAGAGAGAGAGAGAGAGAGAGAGAGAGAGAGAGGAGAGAGGAGAGAAGAGAGAGAGAGAGAGAGAGAGAGAGAGAGAGAGAGAGAGAGAGAGAGAGAGAGAGAGAGAGAGAGAGAGAGAGAGAGAGAGAGAGAGAGAGAGAGAGAGAGAGAGAGAGAGAGAGAGAGAGAGAGAGAGAGAGAGAGACAGAGAAAGAGAGAGAGAGACAGAGAGAGAGAGAGAGAGAGAGAGAGAGACAGAGAGAGAGAGAGAGAGAGACAGAGAGAGAGAGAGAGAGAGAGACAGAGAGAGAGAGACAGAGAAACAGAGAAACAGAGAGAGAGAGAGAGACAGAGAGAGAGAGAGAGAAACAGAGAGAGAGAGAGAGAGAGAGAGAGAGAGAGAGAGACAGAGAGAGAGAGAGAGAGAGAGAGAGAGAGAGAGAGAGAGAGAGAGAGAGACGAGAGAGAGAGAGAGAGAGAGAGAGAGACAGAGAGAGAGAGAGAGAGAGAGAGAGACTGACTACAGGCTGCTGCCAGTGTGTTATTCCCTTTGCCCTGTCACTCCGTGTGCTCTAGGAATATGTTTGTTACAAATCAGTCATGACATTATGCAGTACCCAGTTTAGATCACACCATACTTCAGAGGAGGCTGTACTTCAGAGGGAGAGGGAGAAGTATAGGTCATCCTCAAGTCTCGGGCTCCCGAGTGGCGCAGCGGTCTAAGGCACTGCATCTCAGTGCTTGAGGCGTCACTACAGACCCCCTGGTTCGATTCCAGGCTGTATCACAACCGGCCGTGATTGGGAGTCCCATAGGGCGGCGCACAATTGGCCCAGCGTCGTCCGGGTTTGGCCGGTGCAGGCTGTCATTGTAAATAAGAATTTGTTCTTAACTGACTTGCCTAGTTAAATCAAATAAAATTACAATTAAAAAAAGTCACAGACCCACTAGAAGTATAGGGAATCCTCTAGTCACAGACCCACCAGCCACTGTGGCCCCTCATGATGAGTTCCGTTTTTTTGTGGCCCCCACCCCCCATCAAAGTTGCCCATCCTGATCTAGAACAACTGGGAGGTGACAGACCACACATCCACCCACTTCCTCTTGACGTCTGACTAATCAAACCACCTCTAGCCCAACAACAGATTATTTTATTTTTTATACCCTGAGCACAGACCCTCACACTGGCTTTCTACATACTGTATTACAAATGCGTGTTCTGACCTCTGACATTCAGCTGAATGACACCTAGCCCACCGCATGGGAATGTGCTAGTTTTACTGTACAGTCCTATGATTTACTATGGGGTGTCTCTTTGTCTCTCACCCGTCTGCCGTGCTGACAAACCTCTCAGTCAGAGGAGTATTTCTGTTCCGCCTCACTCATATCCTACTGATATGTGGTGTAATGGGTCAGGTTGCTCACTAGTGCAGTATGTTTAAATGAGTGCTTCCTGATAAGGATTTAAAGGCCTAGTACAGTCAAAAATGTGGGTTTCCTGTGTTTTATCTATATTTCCACACTATGGAGGTTGAAATTGATGATAATGCCCTTTTAGTGTAAGAGCGGTTTGAAAAGACCACCTGAAATCTCAGCCAGTTTTTGGTGGGATGGAGTTTTGGCATGCCTGGTGACATCACCAGGTGATAAATTAGTTAATAGACCAATAAGTTACAAAGCTCTCTGCCAATAACAGCTCCTCACTCAGACCACTCCCAGACAGTCCTAGTAAAATTATTGTTTGTGAAATAGCTCTTTGCTAAAAATTGAATTTTTGTTTCTTTTTGACCATTTTTATTTAAACCAATCACCGTAGGGTACTTAATTGTTACCCAGAAATGATTTGATATTGAGATAAATTGGCTGCATTGGACCTTTAAGTGGCCAATAATGAATATAGGTCTACTTCCTTATGAGTGAATGTTGAAAACACCAGAAATTACAGTGACTAATGGTAGTGAAGTGATGTGAACATGTATCTATGGGCAAAAGTGAGCCAATCAACATCAGTACAACCAGTCCCTTGGATTGACAATAACCACTGTTCATGAGAACCAATGTCTGGTTGGTACAGGATGAGGGAGTTGATAGGAAGAATGTCCTCTAAACTAACTACAGTGAATGTCCTGTAAACTAACTACAGTGAATGTCCTGTAAACTAACTACAGTGAATGTCCTGTAAACTAACTACAGTGAATGTCCTGTAAACTAACTACAGTGAATGCCCTGTAAACTAACTACAGTGAATGCCCTGTAAACTAACTACAGTGAATGTCCTGTAAACTAACTACAGTGAATGCCCTGTAAACTAACTACAGTGAATGTCCTGTAAACTAACTACAGTGAATGCCCTGTAAACTAACTACAGTGAATGTCCTGTAAACTAACTACAGTGAATGCCCTGTAAACTAACTACAGTGAATGCCCTGTAAACTAACTACAGTGAATGCCCTGTAAACTAACTACAGTGAATGTCCTGTAAACTAACTACAGTGAATGTCCTGTAAACTAACTACAGTGAATGCCCTGTAAACTAACTACAGTGAATGCCCTGTAAACTAACTACAGTGAATGCCCTGTAAACTAACTACAGTGAATGCCCTGTAAACTAACTACAGTGAATGTCCTGTAAACTAACTACAGTGAATGTCCTGTAAACTAACTACAGTGAATGAGGAACATATAAAAAGAGAGAGGGATATATACAGTGCAGTGATATATTGACTCATGGTCAAATGGATTGATCACATTCTATGAGCAAATGTGAGGAAATCAACATCATTACAATCCGGTCCTTCGATTAACTCTTGCCCTATACCGAGATGAAGGTATTTGCTGAAACATATTGGTTTTAAATTAAGCATTTTAAGTGCTGATTTTGAAGCAAACATCCATTGTGCTACCAAGAGTTGCTTGTGCCTCCTTTAACCTTGGATATCCTGTTCCATCTGTCCACTAGAAGCTATGGCTGGGGCAGGAAGATGGGAGTTCGTATGAATAACGTAATGTAACCTAAGTACAGCACTCTCAGAACCTCAGAACAGCAGGATGTAGATGATTCATACAGCTCTCCCTGTAACCTTCACGTAACTCCTGGAGAGACAATGGAGATCTATGGAGTCGGACAGTAGGGGGCAGCGTCCCCAAATTGCACCCTATTCCCCTTTACAGTGCACTACTTTTGACCGGGGGCCCGTAAGTAGTGCACTACGTAGGGAATAGGAGGCCGTTGGGACGCAAGCCTATAGTTCTTCAGCCTTTCACATCTCCTTCTCTCCCATCTCCTAATACCTCAACGGTATCACATCAATAATAATAATATAATATGCCATTTAGCAGACGCTTTTATCCAAAGCGACTTACAGTCATGCGTGCATACATTTTGTGTTTGGGTGGTCCATCTGATCTGAAGGGCAGGGCTTGGTTTCTCCTAATACCTCGACGGTATCACGTCATCTGATCTGAGGGCAGGGCTTGGTTTCTCCTAATACCTCAACGGTATCAGATCATCTGATCTGAGGGCAGGGCTTGGTTCCGTGTGAGTAAATAATCTAGTGATCAGTCAGTTGGCCACTTAAATCTGCCCCTTTCAGGAAGTGCTCATGTAAATATACTGTAGATGTACTGTAACTGCTGTAACTCCAGATCTACTGTACTGAGTAACCTGCCCCAGGGCTTTACAACATATACGCCCGCGTCACTAATGGCACCCTATTCCCTGTAGTGCACTACTTTTTTCCAGGGCACATAGGGCTCTGATCAAAAGTAGTGCACTAAAGCATGAACGGGGATATGATGCCATTTGGGACATGAAATGTATCACATGGCTGTGGTGACATCAGACCAACGACCAGCTTCCAGCAAGACAAGGATCCTTCAGGGCAAATCCAACAGATCTCTACAAATACAAGGATCCTTCAGGGCAAATCCAACAGATCTCTACAAATACAAGGATCCTCCAGGGCAAATCCAACAGATCTCTACAAATACAAGAATCCTTCAGGGCAAATCCAACAGATCTCTACAAATACAAGGATCCTTCAGGGCAAATCCAACAGATCTCTACAAATACAAGGATCCTCCAGGGCAAATCCAACAGATCTCTACAAATACAAGGATCCTTCAGGGCAAATCCAACAGATCTCTACAAATACAAGAATCCTTCAGGGAAAATCCAAAAGATCTCTACAAATACAAGTTCTGCTGAAATTCCATCTCTGCCCAGGCCAGGCATGCAGAGCATTAGCAGGGCTAGAGGGGCTACAGTGTCAGGCTCAGAGGAAGAGCTGGAATCCTCTGGGGTGGTATATAGTGTTGACAGGGTTAAGAATAAAAGCAGGGTTTTCTTAGTACTTGAAATAATATATATTATCTGTGAGACTTATTGGGAGTGTAACACAGTACAGAACAACATCCTAACAGGATCCTGGGGGTGTAACACAGTACAGAACAACATCCTAATAGGATCCTGGGGGTGTAATACGGTATAGAACAACATCCTAACAGGATCCTGGGGTGTAACACAGTACAGAACAACATCCTAATAGGATCCTGGGGGTGTAACACAGTACAGAACAACATCCTAACAGGATCCTGGGGTGTAACACAGTACAGAACAACATCCTAATAGGATCCTGGGGGTGTAATACGGTATAGAACAACATCCTAACAGGATCCTGGGGGTGTAACACAGTACAGAACAACATCCTAATAGGATCCTGGGGGGTGTAATACGGTATAGAACAACATCCTAACAGGATCCTGGGGGTGTAACACAGTACAGAACAACATCCTAATAGGATCCTGGGGGTGTAATACTGGTATAGAAAAACATCCTAACAGGATCCTGGGGGTGTAACACAGTACAGAACAACATCCTAATAGGATCCTGGGGGGTGTAATACGGTATAGAACAACATCCTAACAGGATCCTGGGGGTGTAACACAGTACAGAACAACATCCTAATAGGATCCTGGGGGTGTAATACGGTATAGAACAACATCCTAACAGGATCCTGGGGTGTAACACAGTACAGAACAACATCCTAATAGGATCCTGGGGGTGTAATACGGTATAGAACAACATCCTAACAGGATCCTGGGGGTATAACACAGTACAGAACAATATACTAACAGGATCCTGGGGGTGTAACACAGTATAGAACAACATCCTAACAGAATCCTGGGTGTGTAACACAGTACAGAACAATATACTAACAGGATCCTGGGGGTGTAATACATTACAGAACAACATCCTAACAGGATCCTGGGGGTGTAATACAATACAGAACAACATCCTAACTCGGGCTGTCCCCGACTAAAAAAATATTGGTCGACCAAGAGTCGTCCTGTTCTTTCGACCAATCGATTGGTCGAAATGTTTAAACTTATTTTTTCCATATATAGACACACACACACCCTTATGTGTTTGAATAAAATCAACTACATATGCACCGAGCTTGTCTGATGCTTTAAGCACGCTGTTTGATTAAATAATGAAGGCACCCAAATGACTCCAGGAAGAGCCCGATGGCCACACCGTGTTAAATAAAAACCGTCAGCGAGAGCCTGTGTAACTGGCGAGCGTTGTCTCTCTCTCCTCCCTACTGCAGCCAAAAGGCTCCACACTCTCTCCTCCCTACTGCAGCCAAAGGCTCCACACTCTCTCCTCCCTACTGCAGCCAAAAGGCTCCACAGCACAGCAAGGGTTTATTGCGCTGTCCCTGCTGAAGCTGCAACATCATTTCAGACATTTGGGTTTCTTACTTGTTTCTGACTGAAAAGTTCCGTTACCGAAATCCCTAATTTGTTGAGGAAAAACATTCCCTATTCCCTCGACCTTTGCTCTCTTTAGTGAAACATGTATGCATCGCATACTCTATCGTTACTCATTGTGTATTTATTCCTTGTGTTATTATTTTTCTATATTTTTCTCTCTGCGTTGTTGTGAAGGGCCCCGGAAGTAAGCTGTTAGTCTATACCTGCTGCATAGAGAGCATGTGACAAATACAGTTTGATTTGATTTGATTTGCAAGGCGGTGAGGAGGGGGAAAGGGTGTTGTAAAGGGGTGAGGGGGGAAAGGGTGTTGTAAGGGGGTGAGGGGGGAAAGGGTGTTGTAAGGGGAAAGGAGGGGGGAAAGGGGGTGAGGAAGGGGTGAGGAGGGGGGAAAGGGTGTTGTAAGGGGGTGAGGAGGGGGAAAGGGTGTTGTAAGGGGGTGAGGAGAGGGGAAAGGAGGGGGAAAGGGGGGTGAGGAAGGGGTGAGGAGGGGGAAAGGGTGTTGTAAGGGGGTGAGGAGGGGGGGAGAAGGGTGTTGTAAGGGGGTGAGGGGGGGGAAGGGGGTTGTAAGGGGGTGAGGGGGGAAAGGGTGTTGTAAGGGGGTGAGGGGGGGGAAAGGGTGTTGTAAGGGGGTGAGGGGGAGGAAAGGGTGTTGTAAGGGTGTGAGGAGGGGGAAAGGGTGTGGTAACGGGGTGAGGGGGAAAGGAGGGGGAAAAGGGGGGTGAGGAGGGGGGTGAGGAGGGGGGAAAGGGTGTTGTAAAGGGGTGAGGAGGGGGAAAGGGTGTTGTAAGGGGGGTGAGGAGAGGGAAAGGGTGTTGTAAGGGGGTGAGGAGGGGGAAAGGGGTGTTGTAAGGGGGGTGAAGGGGGGAAATGGTGTGGTAACGGGGTGAGGGGGGGAAAGGGTGTGGTAACGGGGTGAGGGGGGAAATGGTGTTGTAAGGGAGTGAGGAGGGGGGTGAGGGGGGAAATGGTGTGTTAACGGGGTGAGGGGGGGGGAAGGGTGTGGTAACGGGGTGAGGGGGGGGAAAGGGTGTGGTAACGGGGTGAGGGGGGGAAATGGTGTGGTAAGGGGGTGAGGGGGGGGGAAAGGGTGTTGTAAGGGGGTGAGGAGAGGGAAAGTCAAACATCTAGTTTGGAAATGATTTGAACCCTGCAACCTTTTCTTTGTACATGAATATTATGTCTGTGATAGTTCCACTTGAACAGTAGTTAGTATTCCTTGTATAATGTTACTCCCACTTCTCAGACACAGAGTCATTTACAAGTCGTTTCCCTCCCAGGCAATACATTCAGAACTGAATAAACAGATCAAACCACTTCTCAAACACAGAGTCATTTCAAAGTTGTTTCCCTCCCAGGCAATACATTCAGAACTGAATAAACAGATCAAACCACTTCTCAAACACAGAGTCATTTACATGTAGTTTCCCTCCCAGGCAATACATTCAGAACTGAATAACCAGATCATTAGTTCTTCATTATATTTTCTGTTGTATGCATCAATACAGGACATTCCATTATCATATTTAAGGGAATATCATAGTGTTGTACTGCAACAGTTTAATACTGGACTGTGAATCATAGTGTTGTCCTGCAACAGTTTAATACTGGACTGTGGATCATAGTGTTTCACTGCAACAGTCCATCAGGGTTTTATCTCTGCATCATAATGTTTGTGGAGAAACCAACCGATATAGCTTTGCTCTTTCTTTCAAGATAGTATGACAGGTATGTTCAGGAGTTAAGCAGATAGGGAGTGAAAGAAAGAAAGAAAGAAAGAAAGAAAGAAAGAAAGAAAGAAAGAAAGAAAGAAAGAAAGAAAGAAAGAAAGAAAGAAAGAAAGAAAGAAAGAAAGAAAGAAAGAAAGAAAGAAAGAAAGAAAGAAAGAAAGAAAGAAAGAAAGAAAGAAAGAAAGAAAGAAAGAAAGAAAGAAAGAAAGAAAGAAAGAAAGAAAGAAAGAAAGAAAGAAAGATAGAAAGAAAGAAAGAAAGAAAGAAAGAAGAAAATGGGAAAGGGTGAGAGAGAATGACAGAAAGACTGCAGTGTAGCCTGCATGACCCCTCCTTCAGAGAGACTGCAGCGTAGCCTTCATGACCCCTCCTTCAGAGAGACTGCAGCGTAGCCTTCATGACCCCTCCTTCAGAGAGACTGCAGCGTAGCCTTCATGACCCCTCCTTCTGAGAGACTGCAGCGTAGCCTTCATTACCCCTCCTTCAGAGAGACTGCAGCGTAGCCTTCATTACCCCTCCTTCAGAGAGACTGCAGCGTAGCCTTCATTACCCCTCCTTCAGAGAGACTGCAGCGTAGCCTTCATTACCCCTCCTTCAGAGAGACTGCAGCGTAGCCTTCATTACCCCTCCTTCAGAGAGACTGCAGCGTAGCCTTCATTACCCCTCCTTCAGAGAGACTGCAGCGTAGCCTGCATGACCCCTCCTTCAGAGAGACTGCAGCATAGCCTTCATTACCCCTCCTTCAGAGAGACTGCAGCGTAGCCTTCATTACCCCTCCTTCAGAGAGACTGCAGCGTAGCCTTCATTACCCCTCCTTCAGAGAGACTGCAGCGTAGCCTTCATTCCCCCTCCTTCAGAGAGACTGCAGCGTAGCCTTCATTACCCCTCCTTCAGAGAGACTGCAGCGTAGCCTTCATTACCCCTCCTTCAGAGAGACTGCAGCGTAGCCTTCATTACCCCTCCTTCAGAGAGACTGCAGCGTAGCCTTCATTACCCCTCCAGAGAGACTGCAGCGTAGCCCTCATTACCCCTCCTTCAAAGAGACTGCAGCGTAGCCTTCATTACCCCTCCTTCAGACAGACTGCAGCGTAGCCTTCATGACCCCTCCTTCAGAGAGACTGCAGCGTAGCCTTCATTACCCCTCCTTCAGAGAGACTGCAGCGTAGCCTTCATTACCACTCCTTCAGAGAGACTGCAGCGTAGCCTTCATTACCCCTCCTTCAGAGAGACTGCAGTGTAGCCTTCATGACCCCTCCTTCAGAGAGACTGCAGCGTAGCCTTCATGACCCCTCCTTCAGAGACTGCAGCGTAGCCTTCATTACCCCTCCTTCAGAGAGACTGCAGCGTAGCCTTCATTACCCCTCCTTCAGAGAGACTGCAGCGTAGCCTTCATTACCCCTCCTTCAGAGAGACTGCAGCGTAGCCTTCATTACCCCTCCTTCAGAGAGACTGCAGCGTAGCCTTCATTACCCCTCCTTCAGAGAGACTGCAGCGTAGCCTTCATTACCCCCTCCTTCAGAGAGACTGCAGCGTAGCCTTCATTACCCCTCCTTCAGAGAGACTGCAGCGTAGCCTTCATTACCCCCTCCAGAGAGACTGCAGCGTAGCCTTCATTACCCCTCCAGAGAGACTGCAGCGTAGCCCTCATTACCCCTCCTTCAAAGAGACTGCAGCGTAGCCTTCATTACCCCTCCTTCAGACAGACTGCAGCGTAGCCTTCATGACCCCTCCTTCAGAGAGACTGCAGCGTAGCCTTCATTACCCCTCCTTCAGAGAGACTGCAGCGTAGCCTTCATTACCACTCCTTCAGAGAGACTGCAGCGTAGCCTTCATTACCCCTCCTTCAGAGAGACTGCAGCGTAGCCTTCATGACCCCTCCTTCAGAGAGACTGCAGCGTAGCCTTCATGACCCCTCCTTCAGAGACTGCAGCGTAGCCTTCATTACCCCTCCTTCAGAGAGACTGCAGCGTAGCCTTCATTACCCCTCCTTCAGAGAGACTGCAGCGTAGCCTTCATTACCCCTCCTTCAGAGAGACTGCAGCGTAGCCTTCATTACCCCTCCTTCAGAGAGACTGCAGCGTAGCCTGCATGACCCCTCCTTCAGAGAGACTGCAGCGTAGCCTTCATTACCCCTCCTTCAGAGAGACTGCAGCGTAGCCTTCATTACCCCTCCTTCAGAGAGACTGCAGCGTAGCCTTCATGACCCCTCCTTCAGAGAGACTGCAGCGTAGCCTTCATTATCCCTCCTTCAGAGAGACTGCAGCGTAGCCTTCATTACCCCTCCTTCAGAGAGACTGCAGCGTAGCCTTCATGACCCCTCCTTCAGAGAGACTGCAGCGTAGCCTTCATTACCCCTCCTTCAGAGGGACTGCAACGTAGCCTTCATTACCCCTCCTTCAGAGAGACTGCAGCGTCTAATACGCAGCGACCCCAGAAGCTGCAGTCGTACCAGAAGCTGCAGTCATACCAGAAGCTGCAGTCATACCAGAAGCATACCAGAAGCTGCAGTCATACCAGGAGCTGCAGTCATACCAGAAGCTGCAGTCATACCAGAAGCTGCAGTCATACCAGAAGCATACCAGAAGCTGCAGTCATACCAGGAGCTGCAGTCATACCAGGAGCTGCAGTCATACCAGAAGCTGCAGTCATACCAGGAGCTGCAGTCATACCAGAAGCTGCAGTCATACCAGAAGCTGCAGTCATACCAGAAGATGCAGTCATACCAGGAGCTGCAGTCGTACCAGAAGCATACCAGAAGCTGCAGTCATACCAGAAGCTGCAGTCATACCAGGAGCTGCAGTCGTACCAGAAGCATACCAGAAGCTGCAGTCATACCAGAAGCTGCAGTCATACCAGGAGCTGCAGTCGTACCAGAAGCATACCAGAAGCTGCAGTCATACCAGAAGCTGCAGTCATAACAGAAGCTGCAGTCATACCAGAAGCTGCAGGCATACCAGAAGCTGCAGTCATACCAGGAGCTGCAGTCATACCAGAAGCTGCAGTCATACCAGAAGCTGCAGTCATACCAGAAGCTGCAGGCATACCAGTTTCATAAAGGCATTACTTCATGTCTGAAGCTACAGCAACTTGACTGAGGCAAACAACTAAATCATGTATCTTGTAGATTATACTTCAAGTAAAACATCCCATCCCTCTAATCAAGTGATTTCACACACTAACACCTCAGAGTCATTCAGCTCCAGCCCTATCAAAGGGAATCCATTTAGCGCAGCCCAACAATGTTAAAGGCAATCATACTGGTTGGCAGAGCTGGCTCTGCTAAACATAATTGGGTGTAATTGGACTCCCTTCTACCAAAAGGGCCGAGGCGTAACAACGTTATGGGTTTGAGTTCACATCCAACACCATTTCCAAGCCAATAAGCTGTTCACACTCCCAGTCTTATGGAATGGTGGATGGTGGATGAACGGCCTTTGGGCTGTTCTGTCATTTCTCCAGAGAAAGACTCAGACAGGAATGGCTATTAAGGTCAGCCTTCTTTCATTGAGATGAAGAAGTCTGAATAGAAACCAAACGGACGGGAGCAGGGTTATCAGGAAAGAGAGGAGGAATGGTAGAGAGGAGAGGAGAGGAGAGGAGAGGAGAGGAGAGGAGAGGAGAGGAGAGGAGAGGAGAGGAGAGGAGAGGAGAGGAGAGGAGAGGAGAGGAGAGGAGAGGAGAGGAGAGGAGAGGAGAGGAGAGGAGAGGAGAGGAGAGGAGAGGAGAGGAGAGGAGAGGAGATACCAGGGATACTATCATGGGGGACTCTAGCACTGTTGTTTTCTCTTGTATTAAACAAAGGAAAGGTATGTCTAAATATGTATTTGATAAAGCTTCATGCTGAGAAGAAATCATAGCAGACCTGATCATTGTTAAAATATGACAGCCAGGAATATACATGCTTATATAGTCAAAACCCACAAAAACAAATCAATTTACCAGAAAGACTAAATGAAGCACCACAGTCAGACCCAAAATAAGAACGCTGAGAGAATATAAATATCAATCTTTATGGTCACACCCATATCATCCTTGGCAACCAACCGCCATTGGAGCTGAGAGGAGGAATCCAAGAAATCCCAGGCACCACAACCACCACAACACCCCCATAAATCCCAGGCACCCCCATCCTCTGTAGCTCAGCTGGTAGAGCACGGCGCTTGTAACGCCAAGGTAGTGGGTTCGATCCCCGGGACCACCCATACACAAAATATTTATGCACGCATGACTGTAAGTCGCTTTGGATAAAAAGCGTCTGCTAAATGGTTTATTATAACTAGATAATGAAGCACCACAGACAGACAGAGTCACACCATATCATTCCTGGAAACCAACCGCCATAGGAGCTTAGAGGAGAGGAATCCCAGGCACCACAACCACTGGCACCACAGCACCACGATCTAAGCCCTGCCTAAACGGGCACATCACATGCAAATGAAAAGATGCTTTAATATTGCACTTCATCATGTGGGAATCTGGGAGAGTTGTTGTGGCACCAACACCTCACCGTGGTTTCCTCTCTTCCCTGCTATGGTTTCATCTTCCCTGATGCCGGTTGTGGTTGCCACGGTACTGCAGCTTGACTTCCACACACACAGCTATGTTGTGTGGCTTCAGCTTTACATTTTTACATTTTAGTCATTTAGCAGACGCTCTTATCCAGAGCGACTTACAGGAGCAATTAGGGTTAAGTGTCTTGCTCAAGGGGAACGTCGACAGATTTTTCACCTAGTCGGCTCGGGGATTAGAACCAGCGACCTTTCGGTTACTGGCACAACGCTCTTAACCACTAAGCTACCTATCATTCAAAATGAAGAGATTCTCTCCTGTCTCCCTCCATGCACAGTGGACTCTATCCTCTCCAACCCCCTCTCTGTATTTCAATAATAAGCAGTATTACAGTGGGTGTCATGCTGTGGGATAATGCTACGCTATGGGTGGCTAAAGCATGGTGCTACGGCTCAGACATTCTTTATTTTTATTTAACCTTTATTTAACCAGGGAAGTCAGTTGAGAACAAGTTCTCATTTACAACTGCGACCTGGCCAAGATAAAGCAAAGCAGTGCGATAAAAACAACAACAACACAGAGTTACATATGGGGTAAAAAAAACATAAAGTCAATAACACAATAGAAAATCTATATACAGTGTGTGCGAATGTAGTAAGTTATGGAGGTAAGGCAATAAATAGGCCATAGTGCAAAATAATTACAATTTAGTATTAACACTGGAATGATAGATGTGCAGAAGATGATGTGCAAATAGGGATACTGGGGTGCAAATGAGCAAAAATAAATAACAATATGGGGATGAGGTAGTTGGGTGGGCTAATTACAGATGGGCTGTGTACATGATAGGAGGAGGGAAATACAGGGCGGGGAAACTATCAAAACATCCCTTTATTTTCCCACTCCTCCCTTGTTTTTTCAGCTCATGGAACATGACAGCCGTCATGGTAACTAAACAGTAATAGGATCTAAAAACCGGAGGAGGATAAGTTCACTGAAAAATCCCATGTAGGAAAATCCCATAGGCCGACATAGCAAAAAAACAAACATGTCAGGGGAACTCAACATCATTTTCAATACTGAGAACAGTAATAGGCGACCATGAATACCAGAAACCATTAGATGAACCAAGGGAGCGCTCTGCTTGCTGTTTCTCAGGACAACAGTAGCACAGAACCCAACTGTTTATTAGCCCTGCAGTGAGAAACTATTCCACCATTGCGTGTCACAGCGGCTAAACAGGAAGGAAGCTGACTCCAACTAGTCTGTTGTAATGAGTCTGCTGAAGGCTGAAGACATCCTCTCCTTCCCTGGCTAGATAGCTAGGCTAAGCGGCTAACTAGCCCCCTGCTGGGCCACAGCTGGGTGTGATAGCAGGCTACATTACAGGAATGGATTTGTTAGCCCTGGTCCCAGATCTGTTAGTGCTGTACTAGCAATGTCATGACAATGGCCATATGAGTTGACAAGACAGCACAATTGATCTGTGGGCACAAAGTCTTGTATGTGTGTGTTTGTTTGTGATTAATGGAAATAAATGGAGAGCGCTCAACCAACGTAAGTCGAGGTACAAGCAAAAAATGTGATCATCATTGAAAAGAAAAAGGTGCAACACTCGCTCACCATTATAAACATATTATTTTATTTAAGCAACTATTAAAAGCTTGACATTTTGGCCTTAATCGTTGGCCTTCATCCTTTGTTTGTGAATCAACAAATGGGACAGACAGTCTGAAGACAGGCTAAGTCAGGACACCAAGTGGGACAGACAGACTGAAGACAGGATCATGCAGGACACCAAGTGGGACAGACAGACTGAAGACAGGATCATGCAGGACACCAAGTGGGACAGAGACTGAAGACAGGTTCAGTCAGGACACCAAGTCTCAGTCCCTCCCACTCCTCACTCTGTCCCTCCCTCTTCCCTCTCTCTCTTCCCCTCCTCTCTCTGTCTGTCTAACTGACTCCTTAGTCTATAACTGACTCCTTAGTCTATAACTGACTCCTTAGTCTATAACTGACTCCTTAGTCTATAACTGACTCCTTAGTCTATAACTGACTCCTTAGTCTAGGACTATAACTGATTCCTTAGTCTACAACTGACTCCTTAGTCTAGGACTATAACTGACTCCCTAGTCTATAACTGACTCCTTAGTCTATAACTGACTCCTTAGTCTATAACTGACTCCTTAGTCTATAACTGACTCCTTAGTCTAGGACTATAACTGATTCCTTAGTCTACAACTGACTCCTTAGTCTAGGACTATAACTGATTCCTTAGTCTACAACTGACTCCTTAGTCTATAACTGACTCCTTAGTCTAGGACTATAACTGATTCCTTAGTCTACAACTGACTCCTTAGTCTAGGACTATAACTGACTCCTTAGTCTATAACTGACTCCTTAGTCTATAACTGACTCCTTAGTCTAGGACTATAACTGACTCCTTAGTCTATAACTGACTCCTTAGTCTATAACTGATTCCTTAGTCTACAACTGACTCCTTAGTCTAGGACTATAACTGACTCCTTAGTCTATAACTGACTCCTTAGTCTAGGACTACAACTGACTCCTTAGTCTATAACTGACTCCTTAGTCTATAACTGATTCCTTAGTCTACAACTGACTCCTTAGTCTAGGACTATAACTGACTCCTTAGTCTATAACTGACTCCTTAGTCTATAACTGACTCCTTAGTCTATAACTGACTCCTTAGTCTATAACTGACTCCTTAGTCTAGGACTATAACTGACTCCTTAGTCTATAACTGACTCCTTAGTCTATAACTGATTCCTTAGTCTAGGACTACAACTGACTCCTTAGTCTATAACTGACTCCTTAGTCTAAGACTATAACTGACTCCTTAGTCTATAACTGACTCCTTAGTCTAGGACTATAACTGACTCCTTAGTCTATAACTGACTCCTTAGTCTAGGACTATAACTGACTCCTTAGTCTATAACTGACTCCCTAGTCTAGGACTATAACTGACTCCTTAGTCTATAACTTAATCCTTAGTCTAGGTCTATAACTGACTCCTTAGTCTAGGACTATAACTGACTCCTTAGTCTATAACTGACTCCTTAGTCTAGGACTATAACTGACTCCCTAGTCTATAACTGACTCCTTAGTCTAGGACTATAACTGACTCCTTAGTCTATAACTGACTCCTTAGTCTAGGACTATAACTGACTCCTTAGTCTATAACTGACTCCTTAGTCTATAACTGACTCCTTAGTCTAGGACTATAACTGACTCCTTAGTCTAGGTCTATAACTGACTCCTTAGTCTATAACTGACTCCTTAGTCTAGGACTATAACTGACTCCTTAGTCTATAACTGACTCCTTAGTCTATAACTGACTCCTTAGTCTAGGACTATAACTGACTCCTTAGTCTAGGACTATAACTGACTCCTTAGTCTATAACTGACTCCTTAGTCTATATCTGACTCCTTAGTCTAGGACTATAACTGACTCCTTAGTCTAGGACTATAACTGACTCCTTAGTCTATAACTGACTCCTTAGTCTATAACTGACTCCTTCGTCTAGGACTAAGTACAGGCCTCGGTGTAACGCTCATTCCTTCGACAATAAACGTGAATCCGACCATCGCCCTTGGTGAAGAGCACTTTTTGCCAGTCTGTTCCAGTGACGGTGGGTTTGTGCCCATAGGCGATGTTGTTGCCGGTGATGTCTGGTGAGGACCTGCCTTACAACAGGCCTACAAGCCCTCAGTCCAACCTCTCTCAGCCAGACCAGTCTGCCGCTGCGAGGACGATCAGCTGTCCGTCCTCTCTATGTAGCGCGGTCTTAGGCGTCTCACAGTACGAACATTGCAATGTATTGCCCTGGCCACATCTGCAGTCCTCATGCCTCCTTGCAGAATGCCTAAGGCACGTTCACGCAGATGAGCAGGGACCCTGGGCATCTTTCTTTTGGTGTTTTTCAGAGTCAGTAGAAAGGCCTCTTTAGTGTCCTAAGTTTTCATAACTGTGACCTTAATTGCCTACCGTCTGTAAGCTGTTAGTGTCTTAACGACCGTTCCACAGGTGCATGTTCATCCATTGTTTATGGTTCATTGAACAAGCATGGGAAACAGTGTTTAAACCCTTTACAGTGAAGATCTGTGAAGTTTATTTGGATTTTTACAAATAATCTTTGAAAGACAGGGTCCTGAAAAAGGGACTTTTCTTTTTTTGCTGAGTTTATATAATCTTTGGTAGGATGACAAATTGTTCATTGTGATTTGATACATAATGGAAACACAGAGAGAGGCCAGTTTCCCAGAGTTGTAAATAACCTGACTATCCGGTCGGTCTCTTCCTATTCAGTTACAGATGTTCAGTTAAAGATAGAGAGTGAAGAGACCCAGTGGTTAAAGAGCACACACACACACACACACACACACACAGACACGCACGCACGCGCGCACGCACACACACACGCACACACGCAGACACGCAGACACACACACACACACAGACACACACACACAGACACACACACACACACACACAGACACACACACACACACACAGACACACGCATGCTAACGTGCACACACTTACACACACATGCATGTGAACATGCACATACATGCACACACACACAGTCCTGTAGTTGACCAGGGTAAAATAGAGATCCCTCTCCGAGACCCTCCCTCCCCACCCCCTCAGCTCACAGAGAGGGTTCGGTTTAGAACACTGGCTGATTCAGACCCTCCCCACCCCCTCAGATCACAGAGAACCTTACATGCTGACTAGACCGTGCTTCCGCGTGCTTCATCCCGCGCATGTTGATTTTGTCCCCCCACACCAGACGTGATCAGGACACGCTGGTTAAAATATCAAAACGAACTGTGAACCAACTATATTAATTTGGGGACAGGTCGAAAAGCATTAAACATTCATGGAAATTTAACTAGCTAGCTTGATGTTGCTAGCTAATTTGTCCTGGGATATAAACATTGGGTTGCTATTTTACCTGAAATGCACAAGGTCCTCTACACCGACAATGAATACACAGATAAAAGGATAAACAGAGTTAGTTTCTAGTCATCTCTCCTCCTTCAGTCCTATTCTTCTTCTTTGGACTTTATATGGCGGTTGGCAACCAACTTTAAGGTGCATTACCACCACCAACCGGACTGGAGTGTGGACCTCAGTTCATCGTTCAATCACGCACCTGGGTAGATGCTCCTAAAAACCAATGAGCAGATGGGAGAGGCGGGACTTGCAGCGCGTTGAGCGTCACAAATAGAACCGAGTTCTATTTTAGCGCCTGGCCACGCAGACGCTTGTTGACACGCGCGAGCAGTTTGGATGCAATGACTGAATAACACGTATGTGTACATTTATTTTGCAACGCTCGTGCACGCCACGCGGGCGGTGTGGTCAGCATGTTAGAGTTACAACACTGTCTGATTCACACCAGAGACAGATCAGATCACAGAGAGGATTACAACACTGTCTGATTCACACCAGAGACAGATCAGATCACAGAGAGGATTACAACACTGTCTGATTCACACCAGAGACAGATCAGATCACAGAGAGGATTACAATAATAATATAATAATAATATGCCATTTAGCAGACGCTTTTATCCAAAGCGACTTACAGTCATGCGTGCATACATTTTTGTGTATGGGTGGTCCCGGGGATCGAACCCACTACCTTGGCGTTTCAAGCGCCGTGCTCTACCAGCTGAGCTACAGAGGACCACACTTGCTGATTCACACCAGAGACAGATCAGATCACAGAGAGGGTTACAACACTGGCTGATTCACACCAGAAATAGATCAGATCATTATTAGGATTATTAGGATGATTTTACTCTCTTTTTCCAGGGACGGCACCCTTCTCAACTCCCACTGGTCCAGGACAGAGCAGAGATCTTCTTTTGTGTTGCTGGACCTTCATTAGCTGACACACACTGCCTCACAGCAATAGAGGGGGCCAAACAAGGGGTAAACAGTACTATGATACAACAAACCTTTAAGCACATAGAAACTATATAATCTATATAATCAACTGTGTGGCAAACGAATCAACACTCTCTATGCCAGCCAAGGACTAACAATACTTCTATTGGTCAAAACTTTCATCATAGACACAACAGATTCAAATCCCTGTAAACAAGTCCCATCCCTCAAAGTGAATGGTCTTTGTCCAAGCAGACGGAGGGACACGGAGGGGTCCGTGCCATCCTTCAAGCTGTGTGTCTGTCAATAACCGTCTCTGTTTCCATTCACACTGTGGTCCACTACTAACTAACGGCCAACTGCTGAGAGGAACCAGGGTTAGCAACATGCTAACAACAACACTTGGAACGAGCATGATCTGGCCATATCTTGTTATTTAACACTAATATTTCCAACAAGCTGTTGAATTAACATAGGCCTAAACATGGTCTGGTCCAAGGAGTTCAGCTAAGCATATTCTGTCTCTTGATGTATGAAAGTACAGCCATTATGGGCTACTGTAAATGATGTTTGGCCATACAGCCATTATGGTTACTGTAAATGATGTTTGGCCATACAGCCATTATGGACTACTGTAAATGATGTTTGGCCATACAGCCATTATGGACTACTGTAAATGATGTTTGGCCATACAGCCATTATGGACTACTGTAAATGATGTTTGGCCATACAGCCATTATGGACTACTGTAAATGATGTTTGGCCATACAGCCATTATGGACTACTGTAAATGATGTTTGGCCATACAGCCATTATGGACTACTGTAAATGATGTTTGGCCATACAGCCATTATGGACTACTGTAAATGATGTTTGGCCATACAGCCATTATGGACTACTGTAAATGATGTTTGGCCATACAGCCATTATGGACTACTGTAAATGATGTTTGGCCATACAGCCATTATGGACTACTGTAAATGATGTTTGGCCATACAGCCATTATGGACTACTGTAAATGAGGTGTGATTGAA
>NW_025534840.1:77500-146080 GCF_020615455.1 Coregonus clupeaformis
CTCCACACATTTCTTGTTAACAAACTATAGTTTTGGCAAATTGGTTAGGAGATCTACTTTGTGCATGACACAAGTAATTTTTCCAACAATTGTTTACAGACAGATTATTTCACTTTTAATTCACTGTATCACAATTCCAGTGGGTCAGAAGTTTACGTACACTAAGTTGACTGTGCCTTTAAACAGCTTGGAAAATTCCAGAAAATGATGTCAAGGCTTTAGAAGCTTCTGATAGGCTAATTGACATCATTTGAGTCAATTGGAGGTGTACCTGTGGATGTATTTCAAGGCCTACCTTCAAACTCTGTGCCTCTTTGCTTGACATCATGAGAAAATCAAAAGAAATCAGCCTAGACCTCAGAAAATTGTAGACCTCCACAAGTCTGGTTCATCCTTGGGCGCAATTTCCAAACGCCTGAAGGTACCACGTTCATCTGTACAAACAATAGTACGCAAGTATAAACACCATGGGACCACGTCATACCGCTCAGGAAGGAGACGCGTTCTGTCTCCTAGAGATGAACGTACTTTGGTGCGAAAAGTGCAAATCAATCCCAAAGGACCTTGTGAAGATGCTGGAGGAAACAGGTACAAAAGTATCTATATCCACAGTAAAACGAGTCCTATATCGACATAACCTGAAAGGCCACTCAGCAAAGAAGAAGCCACTGCTCCAAAACAGCCATAAAAAAGCCAGACTACGGTTTGCAACTGCACATGGGGACAAAGATCGTACTTTTTGGAGAAATGTCCTCTGGTCTGATGAAACAAAAATAGAACTGTTTGGCCATAATGACCATGGTTATGTTTGGAGGACAAGGGGAGTGCTTGCAAGCCGAAGAATACCATCCCAACCGTGAAGCACGGGGGTGGCAGCATCATGCTGTGGGGGTGTTTTGCTGCAGGAGGGACTGGTGCACTTCACAAAATAGATGGCATCATGAGGAAGGGAAATGATGCGGATATATTGAAGCAACATCTCAAGACATCAGTCAGGAAGTTAAAGCTTGGTTGCAAATGGGTCTTCCAAATGGACAATGACCCCAAGCATACTTCCAAATTTGTGGGAAAATGGCTTAAGGACAACAAAGTCAAGGTATAGGAGTGGCCATTACAAAGCCCTGACCTATAGAAAATCTGTGGGCAGAACTGAAAAAGCGTGTGCGAGCGAGGAGGCCTACAAACCTGACTCAGTTACACCAGCTCTGTCAGGAGGATTGGGCCAAAATTCACCCAACTTATTGTGGGAAGCTTGTGGAAGGCTACCCGAAACGTTTGACCCAAGTTAAACAATTTAAAGGTAATGCTACCAAATACTAATTGAGTGTATGTAAACTTCTGACCCACTGGGAATGTGATGAAAGAAATAAAAGCTGAAATAAATCATTCTCTCTACTATTATTCTGACATTTCACATTCTTAAAATAAAGTGGTGATCCTAACTGACCTAAGACAGGGAATTTTTACTAGGATTAAATGTCAGGAATTGTGAAAAACTGAGTTTAAATGAATTTGGCTAAGGTGTATGTAAACTTCCGACTTATTACATTTTTTTAATTGTAGAATAATAGTGAAGACCTCAAAACTATGAAATAACACATATGGAATCATGTAGTAACCAAAAAAGTGTTGAAACAGGTTTCCCTCAAGAATTTCCCTGTATTTAGCGCCATCCATCATTCCTTCAATTCTGACCAGTTTCCCAGTCCCTGCCGATGAAAAACATCCCCACAGCATGATGCTGCCACCACCATGCTTCACTGTGGGGATGGTGTTCTCGGGGTGATGAGAGGTGTTGGGTTTGCGCCAGACATAGTGTTTTTCTTGATCAATTTTAGTCTCATCTGACCAGAGTACTTTCTTCCATATGTTTGGGGTGTCTCCCACATGCCTTTTGGCTAACACCAAACGTGTTTGCTTATTTTTTTCTTTAAGCAATGGCTTTTTTTCTGGCTACTTTTCCGTAAAGCCCAGCTCTTTGGAGTGTACGGCTTAAAGTGGTCCTATGGACAGATACTCAATCTCCGCTGTGGAGCTGTTCAGCTCCTTCAGGGTTATCTTTGGTCTCTTTGTTGCCTCTCTGATTAATGCCCTCCTTGCTTGGTCCGTGAGTTTTGGTGGGAGGCCCTCTCTTGGCAGGTTTGTTGTGGTGCCATATTCTTTCAATTTTTTAATAATGGATTTAATGGTGCTCCGTGGGATGTTTCAAAGTTTTGGATATTTTTTTATAACCCAACACTGATCTGTACTTCTCCACAACTTTGTCCCTGACATGTTTGGAGAGCTCCTTGGTCTTCATGGTGCCGCTTGCTTGGTGGTGCCCTTGCTTAGTGGTGTTGCAGACACTGGGGCCTTTCCAGAACAGGTGTATATATACTGAGATCATGTGACACTTAGATTGCACACAGGTGGACTTTATTTAACTAATTATGTGAAGGTAATTGGTTGCACCAGATCTTATTTAGGGGCTTCATAACAAAGGGGGTGAATACATCTGCACACACCACTTTTCCGTTATTTTTTAAAAAATATATTTTTTTTTAATTTCACTTCACCAATTTGGACTATTTTGGGTATGTCCATTACATGAAATCCTAATAAAAATCCATTTAAATTACAGGTTGTAATGCAACAAAATAGGAAAAACGCCAAGGGGGGATGAATACTTTTGCAAGGCACTGTAACTCCTTTACCAGACAGTAACCTTGGTTTGCCTCCTGGCCCAGCTGGGTCTATGTATATATATTTTCTGTTGTATTTTTGACTTTATGTTTTGTTTTACCCCATATGTAACTCTGTGTTGTTGTTTTTATCGCACTGCTTTGCTTTATCTTGGCCAGGTCGCAGTTGTAAATGAGAACTTGTTCTCAACTGGCTTAATCTGGTTAAATAAAGGTGAAATAAAAATAAAAATGCGTTATGGTCCGGTGGAAGCGGAAAGAGATCATTCTTACAATACTGTACATCACACAGTGATATTCCACTGACTCCTGTGGCACTCGAGATCATCTTTGCTTTTGACCAGAGCATAAACGTCCTTCAAAATGCTTTCCTTACTGAGAGAGCAACTGCCCATAACTGTTTTCCCTTGCTCAAAGTGTTCATGCTCTCCCCAAGGCTAATGACATAGGCCTATTTAGATAAACATTACGCTCCGTATTTAATGGACTAGCATATTGTTTTCCAGGATCAGCTAATATTAGTCCTTCATTCCATTCATGCAGGTGCACAGCAGCTGTGAACTCGGGCAGGTCAGAGCCAATTGCTTGTGCTGCAGTGTTGACTTTCCTTCCTACTAAATGTGGCCAGAGCACAATGTAATCACACATTTAATCTGTTTTCTGGGACACACCCTGCTTTCAGTCTCACAGCAGAGCGAGGACACAGCCAAATAGGGCTGACATGTTCCCTGGCCTGAAAACACAGTTATCTAACCCAATCTACTGTATATGCCAACCATAAACATTCTGAACGGACTCATTGGCCAGAGAACCTTGTAGGCCTATGTAAATGCATGATTAGTACATAGTCGTAAACAACCATTTTCATTGTATGAATTATTCAATTTCCAACAAGCTGTTAAAGGTTGCTGTCTGATTCGTAATTTATGTTACTGTAAAACAAAGTATTAAAATGTGTAGCATAGCTGTAAATAAAACTTAAATGTCATGCTTTTTGATCGTTCATGAGTGGAAAGACAATTCCAGGGCCACTAGGTACATTTGGAACATTTTAGTTCCAAGGTTTTTAATGTTTTCATGCAATACATGACACAGATACTATACAATAGACAAGGTATGTGTTGCACCATCATACTGAACACCATCATGCTGAACACCATCATACTGACCACCATCATACTGACCACCATCATACTGACCACCATCATACTGACCACCATCATACTGACCACCATCATACTGAACACCATCATACTGACCACCATCATACTGAACACCATCATACTGACCACCATCATACTGAACACCATCATACTGACCACCATCATACTGAACACCATCATATTGACCACCATCATCCTGAACACCATCATACTGAACACATCATACTGACCACCATCATACTGAACACCATCATACTGAACACCATCATACTGACCACCATCATACTGAACACCATCATACTGAACACCATCATACTGACCACCATCATACTGAACACCATCATACTGACCACCATCATACTGATCACCATCATACTGAACACCATCATACTGAACACCATCATACTGACCACCATCGTACTGAACACCATCATACTGACCACCATCATACTGAACACCATCATACTGATCACCATCATACTGAACACCATCATACTGAACACCATCATACTGAACACCATCATACTGACCACCATCGTTGACACCATCATACTGACCACCATCATACTGAACACCATCATACTGATCACCATCATACTGAACACCATCATGCTGAACACCATCATGCTGAACACCATCATACTGAACACCATCATACTGACCACCATCATACTGAACACCATCATGCTGAACACCATCATGCTGAACACCATCATGCTGAACACCATCATACTGACCACCATCATACTGAACACCATCATACTGACCACCATCATACTGACCACCATCATACTGAACACCATCATGCTGAACACCATCATACTGAACACCATCATACTGACCACCATCATACTGACCACCATCATACTGACCACCATCATATTGAACACCATCATATTGAACACCATCATACTGACCACCATCATACTGACCACCATCATACTGACCACCATCATACTGACCACCATCATACTGAACACCATCATACTGAACACCATCATACTGACCACCATCATACTGAACACCATCATACTGACCACCATCATGCTGAACACCATCATGCTGACCACCATCATGCTGAACACCATCATGCTGAACACCATCATACTGAACACCATCATACTGACCACCATCATGCTGACCACCATCATACTGACCACCATCATACTGACCACCATCATGCTGAACACTATATTTCTGACCACCATCATACTGAACACCATCATACTGAACACCATCATACTGACCACCATCATGCTGACCACCATCATACTGACCACCATCATACTGACCACCATCATGCTGACCACCATCATACTGACCACCATCATACTGAACACTATAATACTGACCACCATCATGCTGAACACCATCATACTGACCACCATCATACTGAACACTATAATACTGACCACCATCATACTGAACACCATCATACTGACCACCATCATACTGAACACCATCATACTGAACACCATCATACTGAACACCATCATACTGAACACCATCATACTGTTCTGAGCAGCTGCTCTAATAAAGCGACATCATTCACTCCTTCTCAGTGCTGCTTATTGTCTAATTGAAACCAGAACTCTTTCCTCTGGCTGGCTTGACTGGGGAACTCCTCTCCTCTCGGCTGCTCTGCTCTGCTATATTCTGCTCTGCTCTCTTCTCCTCTCCCCTCCTCTTCCATTCCAATCCTCTCCTCCCCCCTCTCCTTCTCCTCCTCTCTTCTTCTCTCCCCTCCTCTTCCATTCCTATCCTCTCCTCCCCCCTCTCCTTCTCCTGCTCTCCTTCTCCTCTCAACTCACCTATACTGAGTCTACAGAATAATGCTGACAGAATGGTCACATCTCATTGTTCTCCTCAGTGGACCATCTCATGTGGCTGCCATGTGCTTGCCCATGCTGTTAGCTACCACAGAGTGAATCAACAGAAGATATGGCTGCTACTTTTAACAGATGTTTGATAAGTCCTGTTGCAACTGAGGAGACTCTCTCTCTCTCTCTCTCTCTCTCTCTCTCTCTCTCTCTCTCTCTCTCTCTCTCTCTCTCTCTCTCTCTCTCTCTCTCTCTCTCTCTCTCTCTCTCTCTCTCTCTCTCTCTCTCTCCCCCCCCCCCCCCCCCCCCCCCCTCTCTTTTTTTTTTTTTTTTTTTTTTTTTTTTTTTTTTTTTTTTTTTTTTTTTTTTTTTTTTTTTTTTTTTTTCTCTCTCTCTCTTCCCTTTTTTTTTTTTTCCCCCCCCCCCCCTTTTTTTTTTCCTTTTTCCCCCCCCCCCCCCCCCCCCCCCCCCCCCCCCCCCTCTCTCTCTCTCTCTCTCTCTCTCTCTCTCTCTCTCTCTCTCTCTCTCTCTCTCTCTCTCTCTCTCTCTCTCTCTCTCTCTCTCTCTCTCTCTCTGTGTGTTTGTTTCCAGAGCCAATTGACCTTGCAGAGTCTTAAATGCAACCGACAGTAAACAAAGAAACAGCCAAGTGAACTACCACATGAGGCACACGTCGGTGTAATACATGTTCCTTCATGTACTGGGATGTTTCAATTCCTGAGCTGTGTGTGTGTGTGCGTGCGTGCTTTAGGAGTGGGCGATATACCGGTTTGATAGTAAAAACCGGTATTGTGCCGCGCCATGATATGGATTTAGCAATATCATGGATACCGCGATTTATTCAGAATTCATAAATTCGAATTTTGCATCAATATTTTTTTGTTCCAAATTTCAACTGAGTGATAGTACTAAGTAGCTACATCTTTTTTTTTTTTTTTTTTTATCCAACCTTTCTTGGTTCTTACGAATAAAGAATGTATGTTAATATGTTGACCTATTTTTTATGAGCGCACGTCGCATGCACTTGTTGCACGCATGTAGTGCTAGCAACAAAGAAGTGTGCAGGCAGCTGCAGTTAGGAGGCAGGTTAACTATTGGGGGAAAACTTTACAATCCAGGATGAGCGAAAACACAGAAATTGATGTTGCTCAAGAGCAGGAGGATAAATTGGTTAAGAAGAAAGGGGGCACCTCTGTTGTTTGGAACTGGTTTGGCTTTAAAATCTCCGACTCCCGACCAAAAACACTACCCTATGCAGAGTTGTGTCGTCGTGTTGTCTTAGCAAAGGTGGAAACACGACCAACCTGTTCAATCACTTAAAAAACATACATGTCCGTGAGTATGAACAATGCACCAGAATGCGTGAGACAGTAAGCCCAGGAGCTCGCCCGAAGACAAGCCAGACTCGCACTCAACAATCAATTATATCATCATTTGCTGCCGGTACTTGCTATGAGAAGACGAGCAAAAAATGGATAGACATCACAGCTGCGATTACAAATACGCATAGCGAAGGACATGGTACCGATTCAAACTGTGGAGAAAGAGGGGTTCAGAAAGTTGATTCAAACTCTGGACCCAAGATATGAGATCCCGAGCCGCAAATATTTTAGCCAAAATGCCTGCCACAGCTTTACACAGAATGCTGGGACAGAGTTTACAGTGAGATAAATAACATTCCATTCTTCTCCACTACTGCCGATCTATGGTCAAGTCGTACCACAGAACCTTATATAAGCCTCACAATCCATTACATAGACGGTGACTGGAAACTGAAAAGTAAGTGCCTACAGACGTCTTATTTCCCAGACGACCACACCGGGAAATAATTGCAGGTGGGCTGAGGGACATACTATCGGTCCTGGGGATTAAAAGAGTCGCGTCAAGTTTGTATGACGACCGACAGCGGATCGGAACATGATCAAGGCATTGCAGCTGAACAAGTGGGCAAACCTTGGATGTTTCGGACACAGGCTGCACAATGCTATTGGTAAGTTTCAGGACTGTAGCCTAGGCCTACCCTGTATGATGCTTATTATTAAGAAAAATACAGCTCACATCAGCCATGTACCGTAGGCTAAATCTAAGCACATCAGATTTGTAAAATGTGTAACAGTTGAATGTAAATGCCGTAAATCCTCAAACAAAGATTAAAAGTTATATTGTATTGTGATTTCTATATAAAAATGCATTATTATTAATTATTATTGTATTGTGATTCGATTATTTTTCACCCTATTATTTTGATTTCTTATTCCCAATTTCCAGAGAGGAGTGTCCAAAACGCTCCCGGGCCACAGGTGTGCGATTTCCCGGGCCACAGGGGTTTGCAAAAAGGTGGTTGCACGTTCTCATACAGCTGGAAAAAGCAGAAGGCCCTGATGACAGCACAGAATGAACTAAGCCTGCCCCTGCACAAGCTCATCACAGAATCTCCAACAAGGTGGGGATCTCGTCTGAAAATGATGGAAAGAGTCCTGGAGCAGGAAAAGGCCATTACACAGGTCCTGGCAGGGGACAAAAAGACACGGCACCTTGTACCTACCTGGCAAGACATCCAGGTCTGGAATCAGTCACAGCAGCACTGAAGCCACTCCAGGACTTTACAGATGCCCTGTCAGGAGAAGCGTATGTGAGCGTGTCCTATTTGAAGCCTGTCATCAATCTTGTTAAATGCAGAGGTTCTAAATCTGAGCAAGGACGATACAGAACTGACCAAAGAGATCAAGATCAAGGTTCTTGATTACTTGAATAACAAGTACACTGACCCTGCAACAGATGAGCTGCTCTCCATGGCTACCTTTCTAGATCCAAGGTTCAAGACCAGGTACATGTCCGCTGAGAAACTGGAGGACATTAGGTATTTATTCATTTGTTCTTTGTTTTATTGCTTCAAATGTAAAGCACTTTGGGCTGCATTTTATGTATGAAAGGTGCTATACAAATAAAGTTTAATTATTTTCATTTTTAAAGGTGAGAGCTGCCTCAGAGACCGAAGCCCTCCTGGTGGAGAACACAGCCCTGGGAAAATCGTCTCTTGCAGAGGATCACACTGAAGGGAGAAAGAAGCTTCCACTGCTCATCAATCAGGCAAGAAGCCCAAGAAGAGCCTTGGGAGCTTCTTTAAGCAGACCAGCAGTGCACCTGCCTCATGTTCGAGAGGCAGATCATTGAGCAAGAGCTGAATAGCTACATTCTGGCAACGGCAGCAGACAGCAGTCTGATCCTTTGGAGTGGTGGCGATTTCACGGATCTAATTTTCCACGTGTGAGTTGTCTGGCAAAGAAATACTTATGCATCCCTGCCACAAGTGCCCCCTCTGAGAGGGCATTCAGCACTGGGGGCAATGTGGTGACATGTCACAGGGGCAGCACTAAAGCCAGAAACAGTCAACATGTTGGTATTCCTGGCACGGAACTTGTGAAGAAAGTTCTAGTGAAGATTTGTTGATATTGTTGATAATTGATGGTTGAGGCTTGAAAGGTTAGTTTCAAACGGTTAGTTTTTTACATATCTACGGACCGTAGCCAAAACAAACACACGTATTTGAATTTGTAATTACCTTATTTTCTTTATCTCCTGTTATTTTTTATTTAATTTTACTTAATATCTAATTTATATATATATATATATATATATAGGCCTACCTACCTCATGTTTACGGAATGCATGTTTGCACAATACAAATAAAAACTTTTTCAGGTCCATACGGTCCAATGCCTCACTCTTTCTGGTTATATAAGGTTCAAATACATATTTTTCCTTAACTAATATAATTTAACCAGAAGGGATATTAAAATGTGATTCATATTTTTTTACGTCATATATCGTGATATCATATCGATATCGTCTGGACAGTGGAAAATATCGTGATATGAATTTTAGCTCATATCGCCCACCCCTAGCGTGCTTGTGTGTATTGCCTAGAACACAGTGTGTGCTCTAATCTAATGGAGGCCACATTGGGTGTGTGAGAAGGCAGCAGGTAACATAATGTACCCAGCTGTGGACTGTCCCCATGTGGTTGGTTTAAAGGGTCCATTGAGACACACCCCAGTCCTAATTCACTCCCTATCCACTCTGCCCTAAGCCCATCTTTGCAGATCTGAAGAACCTGGATAAATATTAGCAGTGTAGTGACGGAGCTTACACCATATTGCTTACACCTTACAGATCTGCAAACATCGTAGGGCTAGTGGTTAGGGGTTAGGGGTTAGGGGTAAGGGGTAAGGGTAGGGAGTGTTAGGGCCAGGGAGAAAGCGCTAGGTAGGGAATTAGGACCGGTTAGTTCTGTAACAGAGGAGAGGGGTCTCTATGAGGGGAGAGGTCTCTATGAGGGGTGAGGTCTCTATGAGGGGTGAGGTCTCTATGAAGGGAGAGGGGAGAGATCTCTATGAAGGGAGAGGGGAGAGGTCTCTATGAAGGGAGAGGGGAGATCTATATGAAGGGAGAGGGGAGAGATATCTATGAAGGGAGAGGTCTCTATGAAGGGAGAGGGGAGAGGTCTCTATGAAGGGAGAGGGGGAGAGATCTCTATGAAGGAGAGGGGAGAGGTCTCTATGAAGGGAGAGGTCTCTATGAAGGGAGAGGGGGGAGAGGTCTCATGAGGGGAGAGGTCTCTATGAAGGGAGAGGTCTCTATGAGGGGAGAGGGGAGAGGTCTCTATGAAGGAGAGGTCTCTATGAAGGAGAGAGGGGGGAGAGGTCTCTATGAAGGGAGAGGTCTCTATGAAGGGAGAGGGGGAGAGGTCTCTATGAAGGGAGAGGTCTCTACGAGGGGTGAGGTCTCTACGAGGGGTGAGGTCTCTATGAGGGGTGAGGTCTCTATGAGGGGAGAGGGGGAGAGATCTATATGAAGGGTGAGGTCTCTATGAAGGGAGAGGTCTCTATGAGGGGAGAGGTCTCTATGAAGGGAGAGGTCTCTGAAGGACCAGTTAGTTCTGTAACAGAGGGGAGAGGTCTATGAAGGACCAGTTAGTTCTGTAACAGAGGGGAGAGGTTCTGTAACAGAGGGGAGAGGTCTCTGAAGGACCAGTTAGTTCTGTAACAGAGGGGAGAGGTCTCTGAAGGACCAGTTAGTTCTGTAACAGAGGGGAGAGGTCTCTGAAGGACCAGTTAGTTCTGTAACAGAGGGGAGAGGTTCTGTAACAGAGGGGAGAGGTCTCTGAAGGACCAGTTAGTTCTGTAATAGAAGGGAGGTCTCTATGAAGGACCAGTTAGTTCTGTAACAGAGGGGAGAGGTCTCTGAAGGACCAGTTAGTTCTGTAACAGAGGGGAGAGGTCTCTGAAGGACCAGTTAGTTCTGTAACAGAGGGGAGAGGTCTCTGAAGGACCAGTTAGTTCTGTAACAGAGGGGAGAGGTCTCTATGAAGGACCAGTTAGTTCTGTAACAGAGGGAGAGGTCTCTGAAGGACCAGTTAGTTCTGTAACAGAGGGGAGAGGTCTCTGAAGGGACCAGTTAGTTCTGTAACAGAGGGGAGAGGTCTCTGAAGGACCAGTTAGTTCTGTAACAGAGGGGAGAGGTCTCTATGAAGGACCAGTTAGTTCTGTAACAGAGGGGAGAGGTCTCTGAAGGACCAGTTAGTTCTGTAACAGGGGGAGAGGTCTCTGAAGGACCAGTTAGTTCTGTAACAGAGGGGAGAGGTCTCTGAAGGACCAGTTAGTTCTGTAACAGAGGGGAGAGGTCTCTATGAAGGACCAGTTAGGTTCTGTAACAGAGGGGAGAGGTCTCTGAAGGACCAGTTAGTTCTGTAACAGAGGGGAGAGGTCTCTATGAAGGACCAGTTAGTTCTGTAACAGAGGGGAGAGGTCTCTATGAAGGACCAGTTAGTTCTGTAACAGAGGGGAGAGGTCTCTGAAGGACCAGTTAGTTCTGTAACAGAGGGGAGAGGTCTCTATGAAGGACCAGTTAGTTATATAACAGAGGGGAGAGGTCTCTATGAAGGACCAGTTAGTTCTGTAACAGAGGGGAGAGGTCTCTGAAGGACCAGTTAGTTCTGTAACAGAGGGGAGAGGTCTCTATGAAGGACCAGTTAGTTCTGTAACAGAGGGGAGAGGTCTCTGAAGGACCAGTTAGTTCTGTAACAGAGGGAGAGGTCTCTGAAGGACCAGTTAGTTCTGTAACAGAGGGGAGAGGTCTCATGAAGGACCAGTTAGTTCTGTAACAGAAGGGAGAGGTCTCTATGAAGGACCAGTTAGTTCTGTAACAGAGGGAGAGAGGTCTCTGAAGGACCAGTTAGTTCTGTAACAGAGGGAGAGGTCTCTATGAAGGACCAGTTAGTTCTGTAACAGAGGGGAGAGGTCTCTATGAAGGACCAGTTAGTTATATAACAGAGGGGAGAGGTCTCTCTGAAGGACCAGTTAGTTATATAACAGAGGGGAGAGGTCTCTATGAAGGACCAGTTAGTTCTGTAACAGAGGGGAGAGGTCTCTATGAAGGACCAGTTAGTTCTGTAACAGAGGGGAGAGGTCTCTGAAGGACCAGTTAGTTCTGTAACAGAGGGGAGAGGTCTCTATGAAGGACCAGTTAGTTCTGTAACAGAGGGGAGAGGTCTCTGAAGGACCAGTTAGTTATATAACAGAGGGGAGAGGTCTCTGAAGGACCAGTTAGTTCTGTAACAGAGGGGAGAGGTCTCTGAAGGACCAGTTAGTTCTGTAACAGAGGGAGAGAGGTCTCTTGAAGGACCAGTTAGTTATATAACAGAGGGGAGAGGTCTCTGAAGGACCAGTTAGTTCTATAACAGAGGGAGAGGTCTCTATGAAGGACCAGTTAGTTATATAACAGAGGGGAGGAGTCTCTCTGAAGGACCAGTTAGTTCTGTAACAGAGGGGAGAGGTCTCTGAAGGACCAGTTAGTTCTGTAACAGAGGGGAGAGGTCTATGAAGGACCAGTTAGTTATATAACTGAGGGGAGAGGTCTCTCTGAAGGACCAGTTAGTTATATAACAGAGGGGAGAGGTCTCTATGAAGGACCAGTTAGTTCTGTAACAGAGGGGAGAGGTCTCTGAAGGACCAGTTAGTTATATAACAGAGGGGAGAGGTCTCTATGAAGGACCAGTTAGTTATGTAACAGAGGGGAGAGGTCTCTGAAGGACCAGTTAGTTCTGTAACAGAGGGGAGAGGTCTCTATGAAGGACCAGTTAGTTCTGTAACAGAGGGGAGAGGTCTCTGAAGGACCAGTTAGTTATATAACAGAGGGGAGAGGTCTCTATGAAGGACCAGTTAGTTCTGTAACAGAGGGGAGAGGTCTCTATGAAGGACCAGTTAGTTCTGTAACAGAGGGGAGAGGTCTCTATGAAGGACCAGTTAGTTCTGTAACAGAGGGGAGAGGTCTCTATGAAGGACCAGTTAGTTCTGTAACAGAGGTCCAGCCTCTCTATCAGGGGAGAGCTGAGGGGGTTTCCTGACAGGGGCCTCCAAGCAGGAAGCAGGAAGCAGCATAGTTACTGTAGTGCACTATATAGGGAATAAGGTGCCATTTGGGACGCATTCTTTGTTTTCTTATAACTATTTCGATTTCGATTCATCAGTAGCCTTAGTCCTATCACTTTAATTAAATGCTGTTTGTTGATTTTTTTCATCTCTGATTTGATACTTTTTTTGTAGCCTATACCAAAACATTCTCATCGTGCTTGAGCTAGGGTACTGCAAGTTTGAATATCGCAATATCATGGAGACACACCCTACCACAATCTAAGAGACATTGCAATAAGCCACAGGCTCCAACAAGCCTCCAACTGCAACGCCGTCTGTGGGCATCATGTGTTGCTATGGAAGTTGGGGCAATCATCCACTAAGGAAAGCAGAACAATAACAGGTTGGTTTCTCCCTGTTCAATTCAAAAGAAAAGTATTTCCTTGGTATTTTCTCCCTCCCCTGTCTGTGTTATTCATGTACACCTTGTTGAATTCTCAGAATAGTTTCTCTTCTTAGTCTTGGCACATCGGTCAGAACCGGCTTTAACTCCCTAATTGGCATGCCTTTACACCGATCAGCTAGTTCTCCACCCAACCAGGAAGCAGAGAAGCTTCAAACAGAATGTTAAATGTAGCTGTTACCTCGGAGACAGCAGCAGCACAGCATGGGGGGGGGCTTCTCTGCACAAAACCCAATGTGTGTTACATCCTGGTTCTCACTCCCAGATACACAGGGAGGCAGGAAGAGAGGGGGAGCAGCCTCCATGCTGGCAGATAGAGGTGCAGCACAGTACGTGCCTGGATAGATCTCTGCCAGGTACACTGTCTTACACATATAGCGTACCCTACATTACCGCCAACCTCAACGGGGATTTAGTGTTGGGACTCGCCGGTAACAGTTTCATATACTGTTTAATATGCACAGGCCTAGCAGTGGCACACACTGAAAATACACATGGATTGTATTTCACAAGCATTTATAATTGTAATAATGTGCCTATAGAGTATAGTTATGTAGTCTGAGTTACAGAAAGGTGTTATAGCACGTGTAGACTACGGCTGATGCGATCTGTCACACACGTATTCGGTCATCGTAGCTCCTCATCCGTGCTCATCATAATGGAAAATGACTGGCTACAAGGAATGCATGCAATGTCTATAATGTATCTTATGAACTGCAGGCATATGGAAAGGGGTTGGGGGGCTCAAACATGTCAAAATGTGCCCGTGCACGCTCACTGAAGACTGTACCTATAACTGATAGGAAAGCATGGCTCAACTGGCACTCTCTCTCTCTCTCTCTCTCTCTCACACACACGTAGGCTCAGGCTACAGTAGGCTATTGAGCAACTTTCAGGGGAATAGCTACTTCTGTTGCAACAAATAAAATGAATGAATTATAGAAGAGGGTAGTAAGAGATGAAAAGACTGTAAACGTTGTAAAAAGCTTTGCTCCACTATAACCCACATTGTGCTTGCCTTATTGCCTTTGACAAAAGGCGTCTCGGGTTGAAAGACCGGGAGGGTGGCATGCCTGCCTATCTATTTGCTTTAAATAAAAAAAAATCCATCTCTCTACGCCACTGCGAAGGTATCACGTTTATTATAATGAAACTGGCACAGACAGCTAGGCTAAATGCACACCATGGAATTCGTAGCATAGCCTACTGTTGCATCCATTGAATGCATTCTTTCCATCGATCCATAATGTGAAGGAACGCAATCAGCCGGTGAAGAAAACCACCGCGTTTCAATACAGTCAAATCTTACCGTGTTTCGCTCGATAAATCATATGCCGCCATGACAAGAAAAAACACACTCAATCAACACGAAATCATGCAAACCCTATTCCTCTTACCGTGGTGGTTTCACAATTATATCCAGTATTCGTGTCCGTGGCTAGAGAGCTCAGGGGAAAACCTGAGGACGGTAGCCTACTACACCGTTTCTTCAGTGTGACCAGCCCCTCGTCGAAAAGCACTGAGTTGTGTTTATCTGAACATAACTGTGCTGCTGTCAGTGAATGGCCCCGGTCCTCCCCTTCCCCGCTGTCTGGGCTCGCCTCCCTAGCCGCGGCTACCGAGGAGAGAGCCGCCTGGCGCATAGCTTCATTACAACAGGCGCACAACAGTGACACGCTAGAGAAGCGATCATCAGAATACGTTCAGCCGCGGGACGCTTTTCCCTCGAGCGGTGGTCAGCGGAGGCCGGAACATAATTACAAATCATTTGTAGACTGCAAATTGGTCGCAAGAAGCACAAACATTTATAATATTTCACTAAAACATAATCATTTCAAACCATGCTTACATTTGTAGGCTATATGATATATCCCTCTTTATGCATGGGAATACTTTGGAACAGATTTCCAAAATTAAAATCACTTGGAGCTGATCTGATCCGCTGGTGTTTTTACAGAATTTGATGTCCAACAATAAAATATATAGTTCTAAAAATGTTTTGCTCAGAAAACTTGGGGGCAAATCAAATCTCGGGCCGCCAGTTAGGGAAACCTGCCCTAGGGGCATAACAGACATCACAGCAGCCAGTACCGCTTTCTATGTTGCCTGGAAACAGAACAATGCAGAGACCAGGCGACAACTAGCAACGCCTGTGATGATAGCGGTAAAAAATAACATGAGAATTTAATGATTCAATTTATGATCAAACACCCAGGCCTATATTTGAATTTGAATTGTCTTAAAGATGTTCATTCGGTTTTGTCAGTATAGGCATTTCATTTTGTTTCATTTCACAATGTATTATTATTATTATTTCAAATCAAGCCTACATTTCTGCCCATTGTATTGTGAAGCCCCATAGTAGTTGACCTGTAGGCTTTAGGTCTTTTCTCTCCAAAACTCTTGAGCGTGCCGTCTCTAGCCAACTCTCCTGCTATCTCTCTCAGAATGACCTTCTTGATCCAAGAAGGTTTCAAGACTGGTCATTCAACTGAGTCTGCTCTTCTCTGTGTCACGGAGGCTCTCCGCACTGCTAAAGCTAACTCTCTCTCCTCTGCTCTTGTCCTTCTAGACCTGTCTGCTGCCTTTGATACTGTGAACCATCAGATCCTCCTCTCCACCCTCTCCGAGTTGGGCATCTCCGGCCCTGCTCACTCTTGGATTGCATCCTACCTGACAGGTCGCTCCCACCAGGTGGCGTGGCGAGAATCTGTCTCCGCACCACGTGCTCTCACCACTGGTGTCCCCCAGGGCTCAGTTCTAGGCCCTCTCCCTATTCTCTCTATACACCAAGTCACTTGGCTCTGTCATATCCTCACATGGTCTCTCCAATCATTGCTACGCAGACGACACACAATTCATTTTCTCCTTTTCCCCTTCTGATAACCAGGTGGCGAATCGCATATCTGCATGTCTGGCAGACATATCAGTGTGGATGTCGGATCACCACCTCAAGCTGAACTTCGGCAAGACGGAGCTGCTCTTTCTCCCCGGGAAGGACTGCCCGCTCCATGATCTCGCCATCACGGTTGACAACTCCATTGTGTCCTCCTCCCAGAGTGCAAAGAACCTTGGCGTGACCCTGAACAACACCCTGTCGTTCTCCGCTAACATCAAAGCGGTGACTCGATCCTATAGGTTCATGCTCTACAACATTCGCAGAGTACGACCCTACCTTACACAGAAAGCGGCACAGGTCCTAATCCAGGCACTTGTCATCTCCCGTCTGGATTACTGCAACTCGCTGTTGGCTGGGCTCCCTGCCTGTGCCATTAAACCCCTACAACTTATCCAGAACACTGCAGCCCGTCTGGTGTTCAACCTTCCCAAGTTCTCTCATGTCACCCCGCTCCTCCGCACACTCCACTGGCTTCCAGTTGAGGCTCGCATCTACTACAAGACCATGGTGCTTGCCTACGGAGCTGTGAGGGGAACGGCACCTCCTTACCTTCAGGCTCTGATCAGACCCTACACCCAAACGAGGGCACTACGTTCATCCACCTCTGGCCTGCTAGCCCCCCTACCTCTACGGAAGCACAGTTCTCGCTCAGCCCAGTCAAAGCTATTCGCTGCTCTGGCACCCCAATGGTGGAACAAGCTCCCCCACGACGCCAGGACAGCGGAGTCACTGACCACCTCCCACCATAAAAATATAAATAAAGTGGTTTTCCCACTGGCTATCCTATGTTGAATGCACCAATTTGTAAGTGGCTCTGGATAAGAGCGTCTGCTAAATGACTGAAATGTTAAATGCGTGTAGCCTGTCCATGAGGTACTGTTGTAGTGGGAATCAGTAAATCATTCATCTGCTTTGTTTTTATGGCATCATTAAGCCTGATATGTTTCCAGAGGAGGACTTTGGATCCATGCGGAAAACGTCCTTTTGTTCGTTCAACACTTACATAAGGGGGGGGTATTGAAACTAGTTTGGATAATAAAACATGTTCTTGTCATATGATGGCCTTCATGGTGTCTCTGATGTTTTGATTCTCTGTGTGTTGCTGTGTGTTGCTGTGTGTTGCTGTGTGTTGCTGTGTGTTGCTGTGTGTTGCTGTGTGTTGCTGTGTGTTACTGTGTGTTGCTGTGTGTTACTGTGTGTTACTGTGTGTTGCTGTGTGTGTTGTGTGTGTTACTGTGTGTTGCTGTGTGTTGCTGTGTGTTGCTGTGTGTTGCTGTGTGTTACTGTGTGTTGCTGTGTGTTGCTGTGTGTTGCTGTGTGTTGCTGTGTGTTGCTGTGTGTTGCTGTGTGTGTGTTGCTGTGTGTTGCTGTGTGTTGCTGTGTGTGTGTTGCTGTGTGTTGTTGTGTGTTACTGTGTGTTGCTGTGTGTTGCTGTGTGTTGCTGTGTGTGTGTTGCTGTGTGTTGCTGTGTGTTGCTGTGTGTATGTTAATGTGTGTTGTTGTGTGTGTTAATGTGTGTTTCTGTGTGTTACTGTGTGTTGCTGTGTGTTGCTGTGTGTATGTTAATGTGTGTTGTTGTGTGTGTTAATGTGTGTTTCTGTGTGTTACTGTGTGTTGCTGTGTGTTGCTGTGTGTTACTGTGTGTATGTTAATGTGTGTTGTTGTGTGTGTTAATGTGTGTTTCTGTGTGTTACTGTGTGTTGCTGTGTGTTGCTGTGTGTTATTGTGTGTTGCTGTGTGTTGCTGTGTGTTGCTGTGTGTTGCTGTGTGTGTTGCTGTGTGTTGCTGTGTGTTGCTGTGTTGTGTGTTGTTGTGTGTTGCTGTGTGTTGCTGTGTGTTGCTGTGTGTTGCTGTGTGTTGCTGTGTGTTATTGTGTGTTGCTGTGTGTTGCTGTGTGTGTTATTGTGTGTTGCTGTGTGTGGTTGCTGTGTGTTGCTGTGTGTTGCTGTGTGTTGCTGTGTGTTGCTGTGTGTTGCTGTGTGTTGCTGTGTGTTGCTGTGTGTATGTTAATGTGTGTTGTTGTGTGTGTTAATGTGTGTTTCTGTGTGTTACTGTGTGTTGCTGTGTGTTGCTGTGTGTTATTGTGTGTTACTGTGTGTTGCTGTGTGTTGCTGTGTGTTGCTGTGTGTTATTGTGTGTTACTGTGTGTTATTGTGTGTTATTGTGTGTTACTGTGTGTTACTGTGTGTTGCTGTGTGTTGCTGTGTGTTGCTGTGTGTTATTGTGTGTTGCTGTGTGTTAATGTGTGTTTCTGTGTGTTACTGTGTGTTGCTGTGTGTTGCTGTGTGTTGCTTGTGTGTTATTGTGTGTTACTGTGTGTGTTACTGTGTGTTGCTGTGTGTTGCTGTGTGTTGCTGTGTGTGTTGTGTGTTACTGTGTGTTATTGTGTGTTACTTGTGTGTTGCTGTGTGTTGCTGTGTGTTGCTGTGTGTTGTGTGTGTGTTGTTGTGTGTTACTGTGTGTTGCTGTGTGTTGCTGTGTGTTACTGTGTGTTGATGTGTGTTGCTGTGTGTTATTGTGTGTTACTGTGTGTTATTGTGTGTTACTGTGTGTTGATGTGTGTTGCTGTGTGTTGCTGTGGGTGTGTTACTGTGTGTTGATGTATGTCACTGTGTGTTAATGTGTGTTGCTGTGTGTGTGTTTCTGTGTGTTGATGTTTGTCACTGTGTGTTACTGTGTGTTGCTGTGTGTTGCTGTGTGTTACTGTGTGTATGTTAATGTGTGTTGTTGTGTGTGTTAATGTGTGTTTCTGTGTGTGTTAATGTGTGTTGCTGTGTGTTGCTGTGTGTTATTGTGTGTTGCTGTGTGTTGCTGTGTGTTGCTGTGTGTTGCTGTGTGTTATTGTGTGTTGCTGTGTGTTGCTGTGTGTTGCTGTGTGTTGCTGTGTGTTATTGTGTGTTGCTGTGTGTTGCTGTGTGTTGCTGTGTGTTGCTGTGTGTTGCTGTGTGTTGCTGTGTGTTATTGTGTGTTGCTGTGTGTTGCTGTGTGTTATTGTGTGTTGCTGTGTGTTGCTGTGTGTTGCTGTGTGTTGCTGTGTGTTGCTGTGTGTTGCTGTGTGTTATTGTGTGTTGCTGTGTGTTGCTGTGTGTTGCTGTGTGTTGCTGTGTGTTACTGTGTGTTGCTGTGTGTTGCTGTGTGTATGTTAATGTGTGTTGTTGTGTGTGTTAATGTGTGTTTCTGTGTGTTACTGTGTGTTGCTGTGTGTTGCTGTGTGTTGTTGTGTGTGTGTTGCTGTGTGTTGCTGTGGTGTGTGTTGCTTGTGTGTTAATGTGTGTTTCTGTGTGTTACTGTGTGTTGCTGTGTGTTGCTGTGTGTTGCTGTGTGTTATTGTGTGTTACTGTGTGTTACTGTGTGTTGCTGTGTGTTGCTGTGTGTTGCTGTGTGTTATTGTGTGTTACTGTGTGTTGCTGTGTGTGTGTTATTGTGTGTTGTTGTGTGTTGTTGTGTGTTACTGTGTGTTGCTGTGTGTTATTGTGTGTTACTGTGTGTTATTGTGTGTTATTGTGTGTTACTGTGTGTTGCTGTGTGTTGCTGTGTGTTGCTGTGTGTTGTTGTGTGTTGTTGTGTGTTACTGTGTGTTGCTGTGTGTTGCTGTGTGTTACTGTGTGTTGATGTGTGTTGCTGTGTGTTATTGTGTGTTACTGTGTGTTATTGTGTGTTACTGTGTGTTGATGTGTGTTGCTGTGTGTTGCTGTGGGTGTGTTACTGTGTGTTGATGTATGTCACTGTGTGTTAATGTGTGTTGCTGTGTGTGTGTTTCTGTGTGTTGATGTTTGTCACTGTGTGTTAATGTATGTGTGTGTGTGTGTTACTGTGTGTGTGTTAGTAATGACCACTGTATCTTGTTCTTAAAGCCACTATTGTCTACTGAAGCAGGAAGGCCTGAGGGGGTGTGGTATATGGCCATTATACACGGTTAAGGGTTGTTCTTAAGTCCGACGCAACGCGGAGTGCCTGGATACACCCCTTAGCCGTGGTATATTGGCCACATATCACAAACCCCGGTGCCGTATTGCTATTATAAACTGGTTACCAACGTAATTAGAACAGTTTAAATAAACGTTTTATCATATCCGTGGTATACGGTCTGATATACCAAGGCTGGCAGCCAATCAGCATTCAGGGCTGAAAACACCTAGTTTATAATAACATTTAGAGACTGATATTGACTAGCCTATCTGGTAAAGACAAAGGTGTATAATGTCCACTAGCCTACTAGCAATTATTTATGTGGAATAAACGGTAGATCCTTAGTTAGGCCTCCTTCATTTTGGAACAAACTACGTCACATGCTGACCTCAGTCCTCAGGTATATTTACCTCACCCTTGGTGATAATGAGACACCTCTCCCGTTTATGATGTTTGGGAATATGCTATCAACTCTATGACAACCACCTCTCTCCCTGACTAAAGTTCACCCTCATAATCAAGAAGTTTTCTTTATAACCTACAGGCTAGTCACTCCTCTCCTCTCAGTAGACCGTAACTCCTGTCCTGTCTTTGGGACACCAGGAGGGTAGATGGTTATAGATTATTCTGCTATTGAAGCTGATTTGGAGAGTTACAGAACCAATAGGAGTTTGACTTCATCTTCTTCTTTTTCTTCTTCATCGGTGTGGCTGGAATATTGTGACAATGCCCTCCGTCAAGAAGGCTCTGCATTTTCTTCTTAGCGCGAAGGCTACTGCGTGGTCCGTGGTGATTTTAGGATATGGGATGTCGACAGAATGGGCCGTTTCCAATATGCGTTGCTCTAAAGATGAAAACGTTTTCAGCAATGGCTCTGCCACTGTAACATATCATCTTTTCAATGGAGTAATCAGCAGAGGTTCTTGTCCACAGTTTGGAGGTGAAAAACCATTTCAAGGTATATTTTCTCATGTTCTGCTACTGTGCCTATAAGTGTGTGGAAATCTGCTGTGTTAAAGATCTAGAACAATAATGTTGACTTCATACTGTAATAATGCAACAATGTAAGTGGACTTGGTATATACTCCTAACCTGTATACTCCTAACAAAAACCCTAACCTGTATACTCCTAACCTGTATACTCCTAACCCTAACCTGTATACTCCTAACCTGTATACTCCTAACCTGTATACTCCTAACCCTAACCTGTATACTCCTAACCTGTATACTCCTAACCCTAACCTGTATACTCCTAACCCTAACCTGTATACTCCTAACCCTAACCTGTATACTCCTAACCTAACCTGTATACTCCTAACCCTAACCTGTATACTCCTAACCCTAACTGTATACTCCTAACCGGTATACTCTAACCCTAACCTGTATACTCCTAACCCTAACCTGTATACTCCTAACCTGTATACTCCTAACCCTAACCTGTATACTCCTAACCCTAACCTGTATACTCCTAACCTGTATACTCCTAACCCTAACCTGTATACTCATAACCCTAACCTGTATACTCCTAACCCTAACCTGTATACTCCTAACCTGTATATTCCTAACACTAACCTGTATACTCCTAACCCAAACCTGTATACTCCTAACCCTAACCTGTATACTCCTAACCCTAACCTGTATACTCCTAACCTGTATACTCTAACTAACCTAACCTAACCTGTATACTCCTAACCCTAACCTGTATACTCCTAACCTGTATACTCCTAACCCTAACCTGTATACTCCTAACCCTAACCTGTATACTCCTAACCCTAACCTGTATACTCCTAACCCTTAACTGTATACTCCTAACCTGTATATTCCTAACACTAACCTGTATACTCCTAACCCTAACCTCCTAACTGTATACCTAACCCTAACTTGTATACTCCTAACCCTAACCTGTATACTCAATCCTAACACCTAACCGTATCTCCTAACCCCAACCTGTTTACCTAACCTCTAACCCTAACCTGTATACTCTAATATACTCACCCTAACCTGTATACTCCTAACCCTAACCTGTATACTCCTAACCCTAACCTGTATACTCCTAACCCTAACCTGTATACTCCTAACCCTAACCTGTATACTCCTAACCCTAACCTGTATACTCCCTAACCGTATACTCCTAACCTAACCTGTATACTCCTAACCCTAACCTGTATACTCCTAACCCTAACCTGTATACTCCTAACCCTAACCTGTATACTCCTAACCTGTACTCCTAACCCTAACCTGTATACTCCTAACCCTAACCTGTATACTCCTAACCTGGTATACTCCTAACCCTAACCTGTATACTCCTAACCCTAACCTGTATACTCCTAACCTAACCTGTATACTCCTAACCCTAACCTGTATTACCCTAACCTAACCTACCTGTACTCCTAACCTGTATACTCCTAACCCCAACCTGTATACTCTAACCCTAACCTGTATACTCCTAACCCTAACCTGTATACTCCTAACCTGTATACTCCTAACCCTAACCTGTATACTCCTAACCCTAACCTGTATACTCCTAACCCTAACCTGTATACTCCTAAATATAAAAAATAATGAAAATCTGTAGTTTCTAACAGTCAAACGGTTTTGTTATATTTCAGTCTTCCTTTATGTATATAAAGTGTAATATTGGGATGCAAACTCATTAAATGACCTAGTATGATGGTACATTGATCAGTTATACAATTTAAAGTCGTTATTTTTGCGGTTTTGGCCAAAGTTGATCTTTAAAGTAACTGTCCAGTGTTTCCAAATTTCTATGAAATATTACTTATAATTAATTACAAGTGAAATAGTTTTCCTTCCAAAAAATGGTACTTAAGTATGTTGAAAAGCAGCTTTTCTGTGTTGGAATGGTGTGGGTGTACCCCAACAAGTGAATGGTGTGGGCGTACCCCAACAAGTGAATGGTGTGGGCGTACCCCAACAAGTGAATGGTGTGGGCGTATACCGGTCATAAAAAATATTCATATGAGTAGACCGCTGATTGGCCAGCTCATCCTCCTCAGCAGGATGTTTGAGACACAAGCCTTCCAGTTATACTGTGTTTTCAAAATATCCCTCCAATTATGGGGGAGGACCCTCCGCACCCCCCTGTTTACACTCTTATCATTATTTTTCTAAAAGGGTTCTTCGGCTGTCCCCATAGGGTAACCCTTTTTGGTTCCAGGTAGAACCCTTTTTGGTTCCATATAGAACTCTCTGTGGAAAGGGTTGTTCATGGAACCCAAATGGGTTCTACCTGGAACCAAAAGGTTTTCTAAAATGTCTACACCAGAATTCCGCACTTGGTGGAACCCCTCATAAGTGGTGCAGTGGTCTAAGGCACTGCATCGCAGTGCTAGCTGTGCCACTAGAGATCCTGGTTCGAATCCAGGCTCTTTCGTAGCCGGCCGCGACCGGGAGACCCATGGGGCGGCGCACAATTGGCCCAGCGTCGTCCAGGGTAGGGGAGGAATGGCCGGCAGGGATGTAGCTCAGTTGGTAGAGCATGGCGTTTGCAACGCCAGGGTTGTGGGTTCGATTCCCACGGGGGTATGAAAAAAATATATATATAATGTATGCACTCACTAACTGTAAGTCGCTCTGGATAAGAGCGTCTGCTAAATGACAAAAAAATGTAAAAAAATAACAGTACTGTATATTCCTAACCTGACTGTTGTTTGTGTGCGTAGTGTTTGAGAAGTTGTCAGAGACAGGGTGGAGCGCCTCAGATCATCCATGGTCTAGTGATCACCCTGCTGGCCCTGTGTCTGCTGTGCTCTGCTGGCAGCATCCTCATCGCTCTGTATAACAGCGTCAGTAACCCCTACCAGACAACATGGGACCCATAGGCCTCTACACATGCAGCTCTGGCAGTGGTAAGATCAATCCAGTTCGCATCAAAATCAAGCAACAAAAAAAAAGAGGCCAGTCCATCAGCGACACACACCTATTTAGTCCCATATTAAATACCTGAAGGTTGTGGGTTCAAGCCCTATGACCGCCTTTCACACTTTCTCTCCTCCTGGCCTGTATCCCCCTCTCTCTGTAGTAGTAGTACTAATAGTACTTTTAACTCTTTGTGACTAAGTTAACATGTAGGCTAGTAGTAGTAGTAGTACTAATAGTAGTTTTAACTCTTTGTGACTAAGTTAACATGTAGGCTAGTAGTAGTAGTACTAATAGTAGTTTTAACTCTTTGTGACTAAGTTAACATGTAGGCTAGTAGTAGTAGTACTAATAGTAGTTTTAACTCTTTGTGACTAAGTTAACATGTAGGTTAGTAGTAGTAGTACTAATAGTAGTTTTAACTCTTTGTGACTAAGTTAACATGTAGGCTAGTAGTAGTAGTAGTACTAATAGTAGTTTTAACTCTTTGAGACTAAGTTAACATGTAGGCTAGTAGTAGTACTAATAGTAGTTTTAACTCTTTGTGACTAAGTTAACATGTAGGCTAGTAGTAGTAGTAGTACTAATAGTAGTTTTAACTCTTTGAGACTAAGTTAACATGTAGGCTAGTAGTAGTACTAATAGTAGTTTTAACTCTTTGTGACTAAGTTAACATGTAGGCTAGTAGTAGTAGTACTAATAGTAGTTTTAACTCTTTGAGACTAAGTTAACATGTAGGCTAGTAGTAGTACTAATAGTAGTTTTAACTCTTTGTGACTAAGTTAACATGTAGGCTAGTAGTAGTACTAATAGTAGTTTTAACTCTTTGTGACTAAGTTAACATGTAGGCTAGTAGTAGTAGTAGTACTAATAGTAGTTTTAACTCTTTGAGACTAAGTTAACATGTAGGCTAGTAGTAGTACTAATAGTAGTTTTAACTCTTTGTGACTAAGTTAACATGTAGGCTAGTAGTAGTAGTAGTACTAATAGTAGTTTTAACTCTTTGTGACTAAGTTAACATGTAGGCTAGTAGTAGTAGTAGTACTAATAGTAGTTTTAACTCTTTGAGACTAAGTTAACATGTAGGCTAGTAGTAGTACTAATAGTAGTTTTAACTCTTTGTGACTAAGTTAACATGTAGGCTAGTAGTAGTAGTAGTACTAATAGTAGTTTTAACTCTTTGAGACTAAGTTAACATGTAGGCTAGTAGTAGTACTAATAGTAGTTTTAACTCTTTGTGACTAAGTTAACATGTAGGCTAGTAGTAGTAGTACTAATAGTAGTTTTAACTCTTTGAGACTAAGTTAACATGTAGGCTAGTAGTAGTACTAATAGTAGTTTTAACTCTTTGTGACTAAGTTAACATGTAGGCTAGTAGTAGTACTAATAGTAGTTTTAACTCTTTGTGACTAAGTTAACATGTAGGCTAGTAGTAGTAGTACTAATAGTAGTAGAACCCTTTTTAACGTCCCCTTTGGTCTTTGCTCCAGCGTGCATCTCCTTCCTGGTGCTCATCCTGTACGTAGTCAACGTCCAGCTGAGCAGAATGGCTGACGACCTGGTTCAGAACGACGTGGGAGTTACCGCAGTCTACCTGAAGGACAAGACCTCGGAGTTCAAGGTGGGTTACTACCTGCTGATCCCCTACACGGTGCTGAGTCTGCTAGCAGTCCTCCTGGTGTACCTGTACGAGCACGCTGCCTACACACACAGACGGGAGCAGCAGAGGCCCACAGAGGACGCTCCTAAGGAGATCATGATGTATTAATGTATAGCCGTCCGGATATACAGATTCACATGAGCCTAACTCCAGCTTCCCACATCTCCCTAACAGACTGGCACGGACTGTGTTGAATAGTGAAAGTGAATGTCCTGAAATGGGCTTCCGTGATCTGATCCTCTACTATTGGAGCCAGGCTTACAACAGACCTCACAGGCTTATATCATTAACTCCGATCACCTGGTTCATTTCTGTTTCATTATTACTACATTTAACCCCTTTGCTTTCTGTTTATATATTTATGAATAGCTGACATTACAATCCAATTTAACTTAAATAGTTAACATGACACACTGCCTGCTTGATAAAATACCATAAGGTTGATGGAATGTGTTTAGTTCATAACAGAAGAATACAGCAAATGATTACACTACTGTATATTTGTATTTTCGAATACCAGCAGACAATACATTGGTTTCTTCAATAAATACATAATAATTTATATTCTCTAAAATGTAAATTCTAATAATAAACAGTGTTGATATTTTGTTTTCTCGTGAAGGCTTAAAAGGGGCAATCTGCAGTTCTAACAATAACAAACCCTTAACCCCACCACTGATTTTGTAAACAGCTGAGGGATGGGGCTACAGAAATGTCACCCCTCTCAACCTCATGGACAGAGCTTTGTATACAAGGACTGACCATCCATGATACCAAGGACTGACCATCCATGATACCAAGGACTGACCATCCATGATACCAAGGACTGACCATCCATGATACCAAGGACTGACCATCCATGATACCAAGGACTGACCATCCATGATACCAAGGACTGACCATCCATGATACCAAGGACTGACCATCCATGATACCAAGGACTGACCATCCATGATACCAAGGACTGACCATCCATGATACCAAGGACTGACCATCCATGATACCAAGGACTGACCATCCATGATACCAAGGACTGACCATCCATGATACCAAGGACTGACCATCCATGATACCAAGGACTGACCTCATGATCAGGACTGATCATCCATGATACCAAGGACTGACCATCCATGATACCACAGATAAGGACTGATCATCCATGATACCAAGGACTGACCATCCATGATACCAAGGACTGACCATCCATGATACCAAGGACTGACCATCCATGATACCAAGGACTGACCATCCATGATACCAAGGACTGATCATCCATGATACCAAGATTATTGTTTCAGCCATGTTTTGAGGCTGCACAATGTCATTTAGCAGACACTCTTATCCAGAGCGACTTACAGTTAGTGAGTGCATACATATATATTTTTTATTTCATACTGGCCCCCCATGGGAATCGAACCCACAACGCTGGCATTGCAAGCACCATGCTCTACCAACTACACAGGTTAGTTTACCTTTACATCGTTTACGAACAAATTAGTAAAACAAGCTCATATTTTGAATGCTGATGGGGAACGACAGTTGGGGCATCTAAAAGTGATGTTCTTCAAGAATCAATGGGTATACACTGAGTGTACAAAACATTAGGAACACCTGCTCTTTCCATGACAAAGACTGACCAGATGAAAGCTATGATCCCTTATTGATGTCACCTGTAAAATATTTTGTCTTGCCCATTCACCCTCTGAATGGCACACATACACAATCCATGTCCTGTGTAGCTCAGTTGGTAGAGCATGGCGTTAGCGGCGCCAGGGTTGTGGGTTCGATTCCCATAGGGGGGCCCGTGATGAAAAATGTGTGCACTCACTAACTGTAAGTCGTTCTGGATAAAAGCGTCTGCTAAATGACTAAAATGAAATGTCTCAATCCTTCTTTAACCTGTCTCCTCCCCTTCATCTACGTGGATTTAAGTGCTGCCTTTGAACGGGTATGGTAGCAGGTGCCAGGCACACGGTTTGTGCGAAGAACTGCAATGCTGCTGGGTTTTTCACGCTCAACAGGTTCCCGTGTGTATCAACAATGGTCCACCACTCAAAGGACATCCAGCCAACTAGACACAACTGTGGGAAGCATTGGAGTCAACATGGGCCAGCATCCCTGTGGAACGTTTTCGACGCCTTGTGAAGTCCACGCCCCAACAAATTGAGGCTGTTCTGAGGGCAAAATGGGAGGGGTGCAACTCAATATTAGGAAGGTGCTCTTAATGTTTTGTACACTCCAGTGTATCATACATTTTAGGAATATGAATTCTTAAACACCTTGATGCTGTAAAATACACTTTGACCTACATGTATCTATAGGTTGACTTCCTGTATCTATGACTTCACTGGTATAGTTGTCTACACTGTGTGCACAATTATTAGGCAAGTTGTATGTTTGAGGATTCATTTTATTATTGAACTACTGCAGTGCTCTCGGTCAATCCAAAATGTTAATAAACCTCAAACCTGAATATTTAAGAATGTAAAAGTGAGGTTTTGGCTTTCTTTGGAGCATATCTATGTGTGCACAATTATTGGGCAACTATTAGTGTGCAGAATTATTATGCAACTAAATGAAAAACGAAAAGTTCCCCATCTCACTTGTTTATTTTCATCTGTTAAAGTGAGAATAATAAACAAACTCAAAATGTACAAATAAATATTTCTGACATTAAAAAAAAAAAAAAAAAAAATCAGTGACCTGGCTATAGCCACCCTTCTTTTCAATAACAGTCATAAGCCTTCCATCCATGGAGTCTGTCAGTTTCTTGATCTGTTGACGATCAACTTTTTGTGCCGCAGCAACCACAGCCTCCCAGACACTGGTCAGAGAGGGGTCCTGTTTTCCTTCACTGTAAATCGACCGCTTTAGAAGGGACCACAAGTTCTCAATAGGGTTTAGGTCAGGTGAGGAAGGGGGGCCATGTCATTATTCTTTCATCTTTAAGGCCTTTACTGGCTAGCCACGCAGTGGAGTACTTTGATGCATGCGATGGAGCACTGTCCTGCATAAAAATCATGGTCTTCTTGAAAGATGCAGACTTTTTCCTGTAACACTGCTTGAAGAAAGTGTCTTCTAAAAACTGGCAGTAGGTTTGGGAGTTGAGTTTGAGTCCATCTTCAACCCGAAAAGGTCCAACTAGCTCATCTTTAATAATACCAGCCCATACCAGTACCCCACCTCCACCTTGCTGGCGTCTGAGTCGAAGTGGAGCTCCGTGCCCGTTACTGATCCAGCCACGGGCCCATCCATCTGGTCCGTCAAGAGTCACTCTCATCTCATCAGTCCATAAAACCTTTGAAAAAATCTGTCTTCAGATATTTCTTGGCCCAGTTTTGACATTTCAACTTATGGGTCTCGTTCAGTGGTGGTCGGGTTTCAGCCTTCCTTACCTTGTCCATGTCTCTGAGCTCTGAACACCTTGTACTTCTGGGCACTCCAGGTAGGTTGCAGTTCTGGAATATGACAGCACTGGAGGATAATGGGTCCCTGGTAGCTTCACGTTTGATTCTTCTCAAATCTTTGGCAGTTAATTTATCGTCTTTTTTTCTCAACACGGTTCTTGTGCGACCCTGTTGACTATTTGCAACAAAACGTTTGATGGTTCTGTGATCTCAGCCAATATCTTATCAATTTCAAGAGTGCTGCATCCCTCTGAAATACTTTTATAATTTTTGACTTTTGAGAGTCAGTTAAATCTATTTTTGGGCCCATTTTGCCTGAGGAAAAGAAGCTGCCTAATAATTATACACACCTTGATATAGGGTGTTGATCTCCTTAGGCCACACCCTCCTCATTACACAAATACACATCACCTGATATATGCTGAAATCCAATAAGCATTCCAGTTAATACAGCTTGGAGTTGGGAAATATGCATAATAATGATGATATGGTCAAAATACTGACTTGCCTAATAGTTGTGCACACAGTGTAAATTCAGGCGCTGAAGTAGGCTAGCACTACATGGCTGCGTTTACACAGGCAGCCCAATTCTGATCTTTTGACCAGTCACATCAGATCTTTTCACATCAGATATTGTTCAGATCTGATAGGTCAAAAGACCAATTAGTGAAAAAGAAATCAGAATTGGGCTGTGTAAACGCAGGCTGTGTAGCCGAGGCTGCAGGAATGACTTCAGTCCCTCTCAAAATCTCTATGAGGAAGATACTGTCTTTAGAGAATGGACCAAAAAACACAACACACAAACATGCTAAGAATCAATACATTTACATTTTAGTCATTTAGCAGACGCTCTTATCCAGAGCGACTTACAGTTTGTGAATGCATACATTATTTTTATTTATTTTTTATTTTTCATACTGGCCCCCCGTGGGAATCGAACCCACAACCCTGGCGTTGCAAACACCATGCTCTACCAACTGAGCTACATCCCTGCCGGCCATTCCCTCCCCTACCCTGGACGACGCTGGGCCAATTGCACACCGCCCCATGGCCAAATAACAGCCATAAACATTTCTCTTCACACCAAGTTTCCTCTGTGTTAATGACGACCTTATTGCTCTGTCACTTGTGGGCAGCAACAATACAACATCCCCAATCTGTTCCACAGTGAGAATCAGTTAGAAGTATGACTCTCTGCTGCCATCTGCCTGTGGGACTGAGTATTGTATCACAGTGAAAATCAGAAGTAGTCTCTCTGCTGCCATCTGCCTGTGCGACTGAGTATTGTTCCACACAAAGTTTCTAATCATCGTCTTCACTTCAGCAGGTGGACAAGCCAATGGTTTGTCTACCTTACACGTTGTTTTGTACTTCCTGATTGAACTCGTAAATGTTTTGCTTGCAGTGTTTAATCTGACAACCTGTTGAGTGTCTGTGAGATCCATACATTGTTTGTGGAGCTTTCAGGAGTGTGTGCTAGGGGTTTCTTCCTTGTAATGGGTACCTTGCATTTAAACATGTTGCATTGAATTTGGCACAAATAGTGTAAACTTCCACTCCAGAAGTAAACCTCCAGTCCAGTCAGGAAGGTCCGCAGGAAATGTGTCATAGCGATCAACAACCAGTGACACGGGACCTTGTCACACATCACATGACTGGAAAGCCGCACCTACGATGTCATGTCATGATACAGAGACGGCAGAGAGCTCTTTAAAGTTCATCCTTGCATCTTTACCAGATCCAGTTTCCCCAGTCCAGGGATCAATTTGCTAGGGACAGCCTTGTTGAATGTTACAACCTTCACAATATTATCTTTCCCAATGTCAAGAAAGGAAAATATAGAAAACATGCATCCATACACAAATACACAGTCTGTAGTTTACTGCCATGCTGAAGAGATTCTATACACAAATACACAGTCTAGTTTACTGCCATAATGAAGAGATTCTATACACAAATACACAGTCTAGGTTACTGCCATAATGAAGAGATTCTATACACAAATACACAGTCTAGGTTACTGCCATAATTAAGAGATTCTATACACAAATACACAGTCTGTAGGTTACTGCCATAATGAAGAGATTCTATACACAAATACACAGTCTAGGTTACTGCCATAATGAAGAGATTCTATACACAAATACACAGTCTGTAGGTTACTGCCATAATGAAGAGATTCTATACACAAATACACAGTCTATAGTTTACTGCCATAATGAAGAGATTCTATACACAAATACGCAGTCTAGGTTACTGCCATAATGAAGAGATTCTATACACAAATACACAGTCTAGGTTACTGCCATAATGAAGAGATTCTATACACAAATACACAGTCTAGGTTACTGCCATAATGAAGAGATTCTATACACAAATACACAGTCTAGGTTACTGCATAATGAAGAGATTCTATGCACAAATACACAGTCTAGGTTACTGCCATAATGAAGAGATTCTATACACAAATACACAGTCTAGGTTACTGCCATGCTGAAGAGATTCTATACACAAATACACAGTCTAGGTTACTGCCATAATGGAAGAGATTCTATACACAAATACACAGTCTAGGTTACTGCCATAATGAAGAGATTATATACACAAATACACAGTCTAGGTTACTGCCATAATGAAGAGATTCTATACACAAATACACAGTCTAGGTTACTGCCATAATGAAGAGATTCTATACACAAATACACAGTCTAGTTTACTGCCATAATGAAGAGATTCTATACACAAATACACAGTCTAGGTTACTGCCATGCTGAAGAGATTCTATACACAAATACACAGTCTAGGTTACTGCCATAATGAAGAGATTCTATACACAAATACACAGTCTGTAGTTTACTGCCATAATGAAGAGATTCTATACACAAATACACAGTCTAGGTTACTGCCATAATGAAGAAATTCTATGCACAAATACACAGTCTAGGTTACTGCCATAATGAAGAGATTCTATACACAAATACACAGTCTAGGTTACTGCCATAATGAATAGATTCTATACACAAACACACAGTCTAGTTTACTGCCATAATGAAGAGATTCTATACACAAATACACAGTCTAGTTTACTGCCATAATGAAGAGATTCTATACACAAATACACAGTCTAGGTTACTGCCATAATGAAGAGATTCTATACACAAATACACAGTCTAGGTTACTGCCATAATGAAGAGATTCTATACACAAATACACAGTCTAGGTTACTGCCATAATGAAGAGATTCTATACACAAATACACAGTCTAGGTTACTGCCATAATGAAGAGATTCTATACACAAATACACAGTCTAGGTTACTGCCATAATGAAGAGATTCTATACACAAATACACAGTCTAGGTTACTGCCATAATGAAGAGATTCTATACACAAATACACAGTCTAGTTTACTGCCATAATGAAGAGATTCTACACACAAACACACAGTCTAGGTTACTGCCATAATGAAGAGATTCTATACACAAATACACAGTCTAGGTTACTGCCATAATGAAGAGATTCTATACACAAATACACAGTCTAGGTTACTGCCATAATGAAGAGATTCTATACACAAATACACAGTCTAGGTTACTGCCATAATGAAGAGATTCTATACACAAATACACAGTCTAGGTTACTGCCATGCTGAAGAGATTCTATACACAAATACACAGTCTAGGTTACTGCCATAATGAAGAGATTCTATACACAAATACACAGTCTAGGTTACTGCCATAATGAAGAGATTCTATACACAAATACACAGTCTAGGTTACTGCCATAATGAAGAGATTCTATACACAAATACACAGTCTAGTTTACTGCCATAATGAAGAGATTCTATACACAAATACACAGTCTAGGTTACTGCCATAATGAAGAGATTCTATACACAAATACACAGTCTAGGTTACTGCCATGCTGAAGAGATTCTATACACAAATACACAGTCTAGGTTACTGCCATAATGAAGAGATTCTATACACAAATACACAGTCTGTAGTTTACTGCCATAATGAAGAGATTCTATACACAAATACACAGTCTAGGTTACTGCCATAATGAAGAGATTCTATGCACAAATACACAGTCTAGGTTACTGCCATAATGAAGAGATTCTATACACAAATACACAGTCTAGGTTACTGCCATAATGAAGAGATTCTATACACAAATACACAGTCTACTTTACTGCCATAATGAAGAGATTCTATACACAAACACACAGTCTAGTTTACTGCCATGCTGAAGAGATTCTTTAAAGCAGCAATCAGCAGTTGAACAATAACAAAGCATTTTCCCCTCAACTGTTTCACTAAAAAGCTGAGGGATGGGGCTGGAGAAATGTAACCACTCTCAAATTCATAGACAGAGCTATAGATGCAAAGACTGACCATCCAATATAACACAATGACAGTTTGAACTTTGTTTAGAAACATTGGAGTAAAACAAGCTTCTAATGGGGTACGACCGTTGAACTAAGCTCATGAGGCATTTATAATTCATATTCTTCAAGAATCAATGTGTATATATCATTAATTTATAAGGTCATAAATTGATGTAGCTACTGCAGATTGCCCCTTTAACATGAGGTGACATGTTGTTCAGTATAAATCTAAAGAGAGATCTCACAGCTGTGATTAGCACGACTGTGTTGACGGAGGATAAAGGGGAGATGAGGGGAGATGAGGAGGTGTCCTGTTACCCATGATCCTCCTGACTCATCGCCATCACTCAGGGTCTAGGTCTGTTGGCACATGCCCCTTTCCTTCCCAGCGTCCCTCATCCGCGACGCTCCCTTCACCTCTCAGCTGCCGCACAGAGGCTTCTAGACACCTTTCTAACACCCATCAAAAGGAACCACTTCTCCTTGAGGAGCTCAAACACTTCAGGAGATGTGGAGCGAAGAGAAGCATGAGAGATCTGCTATGTGTTCTTTATCATCAGAAATAGACGTTAAAAATGACAAGACATATTGAACACGTTCACTGAATCTTTGAGTGTTCAGTTTTACCTTTACGATGAGTGCAAGTGCACATTAATTCATATTCACAATGATGACCAACGTTAACTTAAGGTTAGTGCTAGGGTTAAGTTTAGGGTTAGGGTTAAGGTTTAGGCTTAGAGTTAGGGTTAGTGTTAGAGTTAGGGTTTACGTGATGTCAAAGTTGTATCATCTGTATAATGTATTAACTACTACCATTACGTAATAACGTGGGGTTGATCGTTTCTGAGAGGTGTGAGCAGACCCCAGTGTGAGGTCATGTAGAGTCGCCCAACATGGGGGGGGGCCGTCACCCTGTAATCAATACAAATACAAAAACCAATACTGGATCAATACTACGACCAGCTGAGAGACCAACGTGCTCAACGCACCACTGCCTTGTCATTCCTCTGGTCCTGCAGCTTCAATCGTTCGTCTACATCTGAAGCTGTTTGTCTTTCTCTGCACTGACCCCCCCATGCAGCCTCAGTTCTGTCTGTCTCCAACACTTCGAAGACATAAGAAGGAGGCTGCTCTCTCTCTGTTAGAACGGGTTGCTGCTGTCTTCTCAAGGTGTGTCTTGCCTTGTGTCACCAAATAACTATTGTAGGTAATAGTTGGTACTAAAATTCAGCCCCTAAAGAATAGAAAAGTATATATATATATATATATTATATATTTAGTGGATTATGTTTTAAATGCTCATAAAAGTGGGTAAATGTGTACATTTTCCTGTTTCAAAAATATATTGTTTCAAACGAGCTGTTCAGTTACTTACTACCCTGCCAGCAGCAGCATAGGCCGTGGAATCATTTCTTGGGTTGTTTTACCAGCTATTTGCTATGAGGGGGGAACTGCCCCAGTGAGGATTTCATAGCATAAATTTTAACAGCACAAAGTAAATGGACCGTCCTGGAGCGTTCAAACGTGTGGTTAGTCATAACTTCTGGGTCTGCTCCAGTCTCCTTCCCGTGACGGCTTACTTCCCGCACGTGAGAGACTAGATCTGCTTTATCAGGTACAGACAGCACTAAATCAAAAAGAAAATGGTAATGAACTCGTAAATAAATAATCATAAAAGTAATGGGAGACTGGAACTGATAAACCGGACATCTACATCCAACAAGAGTCGAAGGATGCACTAGCTAGAACCTTCTCATCACAGATCGGGATGGCTGTGGATGGCCAATTCTTTTGGCGGAGGCAGGTGGCTTAGTGGGTAAGAGCGTTGTGCCAGTAACCGAAAGTATTGCTGGTTCTAATCCCCAAGCCGACTAGGTGAAAAATCTGTCGATGTGCCCTTGAGCAAGGCACTTAACCCTAATTGCTCCTGTAAGTCGCTCTGGATAAGAGCGTCTGCTAAATGACGTAAATGTTTCCCCCCCGTGGTGTTCACCAGGCTCTACTGTACGTGTCAGGGTTACATGTTGTGTGGACTAACACATAATAACACCGGGTGTTTCACAAAGCGTGAGCAAATTAATTAAACATGCTACAATAGTATTGAGAAATAGTTTGGTAGGTTTTATTTGGGTCAAATTAACCAGTTATCTACCTTTGATAAGCAGCTATCTGGCTATAGCTAGCTGGTAGCTGCTAGCTGGTTGCGTGCTAGTTATCGCCCATGCCAATTTCAAGTCTCTCTAAACTAATACCTGACTAACTCGGAAATATGACGTTATTTCAGAACGAAAGTGAACTGGCTAGCTCATCATGCTCGGTGACTTTATGTTAGCTAGCTATCCCCAGTTAGATCATGTGTTTTCACTTTATTGCATCTGTATGCTTGTTGCGTTCTCCCTGGTGCACCAGTTCGTTTCTTGAGCTGGATGCTCGTTCTGAATAGTATCATCTAATCTGTTAAAAGATGCTCGTTCTGAATAGTATCATCTAATCTGTTAAAAGCTGCTCGTTCTGAATAGTATCATCTAATCTGTTAAAAGCAGCAGCAGTATGTGCAGCAGTGGTGATTCGGTTTTTGAAATGCAAAAAGTGAAATAGGTGTATTTATAATGTTGTTCAAATGCACAGATTGCTTTATATATCTTCTTAAAGTAGTTTAAAAACTTGGTATCAAATTTCTGTCATGCTGCTTTGTTGACAACTCCAGGGCAGATTAAACAGGGGGATTAGTCCGGACCGCAGCGCCCTGGTCACTCTTTCCCTGTGACAGGATTAAAAGGAGGACTATAGCACCTGTGAAACCCTATCCTCCCTGGTCCCGCATTACAGCACTGTGAAACAGACACCTATCTATGGATGCAGGGCTGGGGGAGAGGGAAGGGGGGCACAGGGGAGAGGGCAGGGGGACAGGGTAGAGGGGGAGGGGACACAGGGTAGAGGCAGGGGACACAGGGTGAGGGGAGGGGGGACAGGGTAGAGGGCAGGGGGACACAGGGGTAGAGGGCAGGGGGACAGGGTAGAGGGGAGGGGACACAGGGTAGAGGGCAGGGGGACACAAGGTAGAGGGGAGGGGGACAGGGTAGAGGGGCAGGGGACACAGGGTAGAGGGCAGGGGGCACAGGGTAGGGGGCAGGGGGACACGGGTAGAGGGCAGGGGGACAGGGTAGAGGGGAGGGGACACAGGGTAGAGGGCAGGGGGACACAGGGTAGAGGGGAGGGGGACAGGGTAGAGGGCAGGGGGACACAGGGTAGAGGGCAGGGGGACAGGGTAGAGGGCAGGGGGACAGGGTAGAGGGCAGGGGGACAGGGTAGAGGGCAGGGGGACACAGGGTAGAGGGCAGGGGGACACAGGGTAGAGGGCAGGGGGACACAGAGTGGGGGAGGGGGACACAGGTTAGAGGGGAGGGGGGACATAGGGTAGAGGGCAGGGGGACAGGGTAGAGGGCAGGGGGACACAGGGTAGAGGGCAGGGGGACAGGGTAGAGGGCAGGGGGACATAGGGTAGAGGGCAGGGGGACAGGGTAGAGGGCAGGGGGACACAGGGTAGAGGGCAGGGGGACAGGGTAGAGGGGAGGGGGACACAGGGTAGAGGGCAGGGGGACATAGGGTAGAGGGAGGGGGACATAGGGTAGAGGGCAGGGGGACATAGGGTAGAGGGGAGGGGGACGCAGGGTAGAGGGCAGGGGGACATAGGGTAGAGGGGAGGGGGGACATAGGGTAGAGGGGAGGGGGACGCAGGGTAGAGGGCAGGGGGACAGGGTAGAGGGGAGGGGGACACAGGGTAGAGGGCAGGGGGGACATAGGGTAGAGGGGAGGGGGACGCAGGGTAGAGGGCAGGGGGACAGGGTAGAGGGCAGGGGGACGCGAGGGTAGAGGGCAGGGGGACAGGGTAGAGGGCAGGGGGGACAGGGTAGAGAATAGGGGGACACAGGGTAGAGGGCAGGGGGACAGGGTAGAGGGGAGGGGGACAGGGTAGAGGGCAGGGGACATAGGGGTAGAGGGGAGGGGGACGCAGGGTAGAGGGCAGGGGGACAGGGTAGAGGGCAGGGGGACGCAGGGTAGAGGGCAGGGGGACAGGGTAGAGGGCAGGGGGGACAGGGTAGAGGGCAGGGGGACACAGGGTAGAGGGCAGGGGGACACAGGGTAGAGGGGAGGGGGACACAGGGTAGAGGGCAGGGGGACATAGGGTAGAGGGCAGGGGGACAGGGTAGAGGGCAGGGGGGACAGGGGAGGGGGCAGGGGGACAGGGTAGAGGGCAGGGGGACACAGGGTAGAGGGGCAGGGGGACAGGGGTAGAGGGCAGGGGGACAGGGTAGAGGGCAGGGGGACAGGGTAGAGGGGCAGGGGACACAGGGTAGAGGGGAGGGGGGACACAGGGGTAGAGGGCAGGGGGACACAGGGTAGAGGGGAGGGGGACATAGGGTAGAGGGGAGGGGGACACAGGGTAGAGGGAGGGGGACACAGGGTAGAGGGGAGGGGGACACAGGGTAGAGGGGAGGGGGACAGGGTAGAGGGCAGGGGGACAGGGTAGAGGGGAGGGGGACATAGGGTAGAAGGCAGGGGGACAGGGTAGAGGGGAGGGGGACATAGGGTAGAAGGCAGGGAGCAGGACGGGGCAAGAGATGGCCTGTATAGAAACCTACCAGGTACATGTTATATCAGAAAGGTAGACAGCTCCCCTCACACTGTCTGACTGTGTTCTATATGTAATTAATCTTAATTTGTCAGTAAAGACTGAGTTGGGGGGGAGGAGAGGGGGAGGAGAGGGGGAGGAGAGGGGGAGGAGAGGGGGAGGGCGGAGAGGAGGAGGAGAACTCTGAGGTAATTGCTAGCCTGGAGTTCCATTAAGGTGTCATTCCTCCGTTAACAACAGATAAGATCTCCTCTCCTCCAGAATCACCTGCAGCCATGTCTCCCCTTTAGCCTGTCCCCCTGAGACACACCCCACAAAACTGGAGACAAATTTGACCCCAATAACTACCGTGGGATATGCGTCAACAGCAACCTTGGGAAAATCACCTCTGCATTATCATTAAAAGCAGACTTGTACATTTCCTCAGTGAAAACAAATGTATTGAGCAAATGTCAAATTGGCTTTTTACCAAATTACCGTATGACAGACCCCGTATTCACCCTGCACACCATAATTGAGAAACAAACAAACCAGAACAAAGACAAAGTCTTCTCATGATTTGTTGATTTCAAAAAAGCTTTTGACTCAATTTGGCATGAGGGTCTGCTATACAAATTGATGGAAAGTGGTGTTGGGGGATAAGCATACAACATTATGAAATCCGTGTACACAAACAACAAGTGTGCGGTAAAAATTGCCAAAAAACACACACTATTTATTTCCACAGGGCTGTGGGGTGAGACAGGGATGCAGTTTAAGCCCCACCCTCTTCAACATATATATCAACGAACTGGCGATGGCACTAGAACAGTCTGCAGCACCCGGCCTCACCCTACTAGAATCTGAAGTCAAATGTCTACTGTTTGCTGATGATCTGGTCCTTCTGTCCACAACCAAGGAGGGCCTACAGCAGCACCTAGATCTTCTGCCCAGATTCTGTCAGACCTGGGCCCTGACAGTAAATCTCAGTAAGACAAAAATAATGGTGTTCCAAAAAAGGTCCAGTTGCCAGGACCACGAATACAAATTCCATCTAGACACCGTTGCCCTAGAGCACACAAAAAAACTATACATACCTCGGCCTAAACATCAGTGCCACAGGTAACTTCCACAAAGCCGTGAACGATCTGAGAGACAAGGCAAGAAGGGCCTTCTATGCCATCAAAAGGAACTTAAAATTCGACATACCAATTAGGATCTGGCAAAAAAATACTTGAATCAGTTATAGAACCCGTTGCCCTTCATAGTTGTGAGGTCTGGGGTCCGCTCACCAACCAAGAATTCACAAAATGGGACAAACACCAAATTGAGACTCTGCATGCAGAATTCTGCAAAGATATCCTCTGTGTACAACGTAAAACACCATATAATGCATGCAGAGCAGAATTAGGCCGATACCCACTAATTAACAAAATCCAGAAAAGAGCCGTTAAATTCTACAACCACCTAAAAGGAAGTGATTCCCAAACCTTCCATAACAAAGCAATCACCTACAGAGAGATGAACTTGGAGAAGAGTCCCTAAGCAAGCTGGTCCTGGGGCTCTGTTCACAAACACAAACAGACCCCACAGAGCCCCAGGACAGCAACACAATTAGACCTAACCAAATGATGAGAAACAAAAAGATAATTACTTGACACATTGGAAAGAATTAACAACAAAACAGAGCAAACTAGAATGCTATTTGGCCCTAAACAGAGAGTACACAGTGGCAGAAAACCTGACCACTGTGACTGACCCAAACTTAAGGAAAGCTTTGACAGTGAGCATAGCCTTGCTAATGAGAAAGACCACTGTAGGCAGACCTGGCACTAAAGAGAAGACAGGCTATGTGCACACTGCCCACAAAATGAGGTGGAAACTGAGCTGCACTTCCTAACCTCCTGCCAAATGTATGACCATATTAGAGACACATATTACCCTCAGATTACACAGACCCACAAAGAATTTGAAAACAAATGTAATCTTGATAAACTCCCATATCTACTGGGTGAAATACCACAGGTTGCCACAACAGCAATATTTGTGACCTGTTGCCACAAAAAAAGGGCAACCAGTGAAGAACAAACACCATTGTAAATACAACCCATATTTATGTTTATTTATTTTCCCTTTTGTACTTTAACTATTTGCACATTGTTACAACACTGTATATAGACATAATATGACATTTGAAATGTCTCTATTATTTTGGAACTTCTGAGTGTAATGTTTACTGTTAATATTTATTGTTTATTTCACTTTTGTTTACTATCTACTTCACTTGCTTTGGCAATGTTAACACACGTTTCCCATGCCAATAAAGCCTCTCTCTCTCTCTCTCTCTCTCTCTCTGTCTCTCTCTCTCTCTCTCTCTCTTGCTCTCTCTCTCAAAGTGGCAGTATTTAACAATCTGAACCAATAAATACACACTTTTGTCTAATCATTAATTTACAGAATAATGTATACACTGACTTATATTACAAATATACCAATATATTTTCAGTCATTTTCTCCAGGTTTAAGGAGCTCCCTGTCCTGTCACTGTGATGAATGTGCAGACTGTAGGTTAGGGAGGGAGGAGTCCATTCTGTCAGTCCTCTACATGGCTCCATACATCATAGACTACACGATGTAACTGAGACGGGGATTCTCACACACACACACACACACACACACACACACACACACACACACACACACACACACACACACACACACACACACACACACACACACACACACACACACACACACGCACACGCACACACACACACACACACACACACCAAGCTGCTCCTCAATCCATATGGCCATAAACTCCAGATTTCAACAGGCTGACAGCTTACATAGTTATGGTTTTACAGACAAATCAGACGTTTATGTTCTCACCTTGGTGGAGAGAGATCATCAAAGTTGTTGTTCAGAGATCATTCCTTTCACCAAATCAAATTCACATTTCCAGTAAACTTCATTTACTGACTGATGTAAATGTGAGGTAAAGACGTAGTAATGCTTTTAAAATAGGAGTTAGTATTTTAGTATTATCTCCAACGTGTTAAGTCCCATGACATTGAAGAGGGATTCCCATGGTTTATTAACCCCATAGCTCATAATTCCTCTCAGCGGGAGTTGCATATCATCTGCTCCTGTCAGGACTCTGGCAGACTCGTGTGTGTGTGTGTGTGTGTGTGTGTGCATTCGTGCATTCGTGCGTGTGTGGGTCCGTGTGTGTGTGTGTGTCGAGTGTCTCTTACAGGAGCCAGATGAGAGGAAGAGAGGTGCTAGCAGGAATAAAGGGCATCAAGTGTCTTCCTGTTGGAACCTATTGGAACGTTCTGGAAGGATTAAGGGATTTGCAGTCAACTGTCATGAACCTGTCAGTCAAAGTCACCGCCTACCAAAAGAGCAATTTACGACATTACCGCGGTTACGACGGAACCTTGGGGCCGTTGACATCATAAAAGGTCTATAAGTCCATCATCTGTCAAGGCGAAGTCGTTCAACCCCACACAGACACCTTGAGGATAAAGATATTAAAGACTATACAGTCATGACACGGAACACTACAAATTACCTTCTCATGGTGTCTCACCTTCTGGAATGCTTGTGGTAATCTGATATGCAGTGGGGGAGAACAAGTATTTGATACACTGCCGATTTTGCAGGTTTTCCTACTTACAAAGCATGTAGAGGTCTGTAATTTTTATCATAGGTACACTTCAACTGTGAGAGACGGAATCTAAAACAAAAATCCAGAAAATCACATTGTATGATTTTTAAGTAATGAATTAGCATTTTATTGCATGACATAAGTATTTGATCATCTACCAACCAGTAAGAATTCCGGCTCTCACAGACCAGTTAGTTTTTCTTTAAGAAGCCCTCCTGTTCTCCACTCATTACCTGTATTAACTGCACCTGTTTGAACTCGTTACCTGTATAAAAGACACCTGTCCACACACTCAATCAAACAGACTCCAACCTCTCCACAATGGCCAAGACCAGAGAGCTGTGTAAGGACATCAGGGATAAAATTGTAGACCTGCACAAGGCTGTGATGGGCTACAGGACAATAGGCAAGCAGTTTGGTGAGAAGGCAACAACTGTTGGCGCAATTATTAGAAAATGGAAGAAGTTCAAGATGACGGTCAATCACCCTCGGTCTGGGGCTCCATGCAAGATCTCACCTCGTGGGGCATCAATGATCATGAGGAAAGTGAGGGATCAGCCCAGAACTACACGGCAGGACCTGGTCAATGACCTGAAGAGAGCTGGGACCACAGTCTCAAAGAAAACCATTAGTAACACACTACGCCGTCATGGATTAAAATCCTGCAGCGCACGCAAGGTCCCCCTGCTCAAGCCAGTGCATGTCCAAGCCCATCTGAAGTTTGCCAATGACCATCTGGATGATCCAGAGGAGGAATGGGAGAAGGTCATGTGGTCTGATGAGACAAAAATAGAGCTTTTTGGTCTAAACTCCACTCGCCGTGTTTGGAGGAAGAAGAAGGATGAGTACAACCCCAAGAACACCATCCCAACCGTGAAGCATGGAGGTGGAAACATAATTCTTTGGGGATGCTTTTCTGCAAAGGGGACAGGACGACTGCACCGTATTGAGGGGAGGATGGTATTGCCCAGCGACAGCCCCGAAACCTGAAGGATCTGGAGAAGGTCTGTATGGAGGAGTGGGCCAAAATCCCTGCTGCAGTGTGTGCAATCCTGGTCAAGACCTACAGGAAACGTATGATCTCTGTAATTGCAAACAAAGGTTTCTGTACCAAATATTAAGTTCTGCTTTTCTGATGTATCAAATACTTATGTCATGCAATAAAATGCAAATTAATTACTTAAAAATCATACAATGTGATTTTCTGGATTTTTGTTTTAGATTCAGTCTCTCACAGTTGAAGCGTACCTATGATAACAATTACAGACCTCTACATGCTTTGTAAGTAGGAAAACCTGCAAAATCGGCAGTGTATCAAATACTTGTTCTCCCCACTGTATGTACAGGTTTATTTATTCTGTTCATCATTTATCTTTCAGTCATCTACAGCCTGAGTGATGGAAGAAGAAGAAGAAGAAGAAGAAGAAGAAGAAGAAGAAGAAGAAGAAGAAGAAGAAGAAGAAGAAGAAGAAGAAGAAGAAGAAGAAGAAGAAGAAGAAGAAGAAGAAGAAGAAGAAGAAGAAGAAGAAGAAGAAGAAGAAGAAGAAGAAGAAGAAGAAGAAGAAGAAGAAGAAGAAGAAGAAGAAGAAGAAGAAGAAGAAGAAGAAGAAGAAGAAGAAGAAGAAGAAGAAGAAGAAGAAGAAGGAGAATATAAGTTGTTTTAGTTCAGAGCAAGATGTCTAAGCTAGTATTATAAAACCTTGTCTTGATGTTCTCTTATCAGAACCGAAGTTAATCTCATCTTTCTAAAGCTCTGTGGTATGTGTAGGGAACAACACGGATTCTTAAAGACCATGCTGTCATCTACCACAGACATGGAGACATGGCGCCTGCCTGCTTCAAGGCTTCTGGGAGTGTTAGCGGTAGAGGCCCGGTTGTGGTGTAATTATGGAACAATTTGTCAGACTACATATCCAGTTGACCCCCCCCCCCAGTCACCAAGACGTTACCCGCCCCCCTCATAGTGATAATGGCAAATGAAGACATCTGACTCCACGTAACGGAAACTAACTGGGAAAGGAAGCCTCTGAGTCCTGTGTCCTAACATGTGTCTCAAGGGACATTGGAATGAAAGAGATAATCCTACGAGAGAGAGAGAGAGAGAGAGAGAGAGAGAGAGAGAGAGAGAGAGAGAGAGAGAGAGAGAGAGAGAGAGAAAGAGAGCGAGAGAGAGAGAGAGAGAGAGAGAGACAGAGAGAGAGAGAGAGAGAGAGAGAGAGAGAGAGAGAGAGAGAGAGAGAGAGAGAGAGCGAGACTGAGAGATGGAGAGAGAGAGAGAGACAGAGAGAGAGAGAGAGAGAGAGAGAGACCCAATTTTGATAAACTCCCTTATCTACTGGGTGAAAAACCACAGTGTGCCATCACAGCAGCAATATGTGTGACCTGTTGCCACAAGAAAAGGGCAACCAGTGAAGAACAAACACCATTGTAAATACAACCCATATTTATGTTTATTTATTTTCCCATTTGTACTTTAACTATTTGCACATTGTTCCAACACTGTATATAGACATAATATGACATTTGAAATGTCTTTATTCTTTTGGAACTTCTGAGTGTAATGTTTACTGTTAATATTTATTGTTTATTTCACTTTTGTTTACTATCTAATTCACTTGCTTTGGCAATGTTAACATACGTTTTCCATGACAATAAAGCCCTTAAATTGAAATTGAATTGAAATTGAGAGAGAGAGAGAGAGAGAGAGAGAGAGAGAGAGAGAGAGAGAGAGAGAGAGAGAGAGAGAGAGAGAGAGAGAGAGAGAGAGGTCATCTGCCTATGGAATACTGAGCAGGAACCCAAATAAATCAGAAATACAGACATTGTCATCCTACAAGAAACATGGTACAGAGTAGATCGACCCACTGGTTGCCCTCTAGGTTACAGAGAGCTGGTAGTCCCATGTGTGAAACAGGGAAGAGACTCAGGGGGTATGTTCATTTGATATAAAGCAGACCTAACCCACTCTATTAAATTAATCAAAACAGGAACATTTTACTTTTGGTTAGAAAAAAAAAAGGAAATAATCTCAAAAGATAAAAGTGTGTGCTATCTATATCCCTACACTAGAATCCCCATACTTTAATGAAGACAGCTTCTCCATCCTGGAGGGGGAGATCAATCACTTCCAGGCCCAGGGGCATGTAGTATTTTGAGGCGACCTAAATGCCAGAACTGAATGAACCTGACACCCTCAGCACACAGGGAGACAAACACCTACCTGGAGGTGACAGCATTCCCTCCCCCATATGCCCCCCTAGGCACAACTATGACAAAATAACCAACAAAAACGGGTCAGAACTCCTGCAGCTCTGTCTCACGCTGGGTCTGTACATAGTCAATGGTAGGCTTCGAGGGGACTCCTATGGTAGGTACACCTATAGGTCATCTCTTGGCAGTAGTACTGTAGACTCCTTTATCAATGACCTCAACTCAGAGTCTCTCAGAGCGTTCACAGTCAGCCCACTGACATCCCTTTCAGACCACAGAAAAATCACAGTCTACTTGAACAGAGCAATACTCAATCATGAGGCATCAAAGCCAAAAAAAACTGCATACTATTAGTAAATGCTATAGATGGAAAGAAAGTAGTGTAGAAACCTACCAAAAAACAATTAGGCAACAACAAATTCAATCCCTTTTAGACAACTTCCTGAACAAAACATTTCACTGTAATAGTGAAGGAGTAAACTTGGCAGTAGAAAACCTAAACAGTATATTTGACCTCTCAGCTTCCCTATCAAATCTAAAAATGGAATCATACAACCTAAGAAAATTAACAACAATGACAACTGGTTTGATGAAGAATGCAAAAAACCTAAGAAAGAAATTGAGAAACCTATCCAACCAAAAACACAGAGACCCAGAAAACCTGAGTCTATGTCTTCACTATGGTGATTCACTTAAACAGCACAGAAATATACTAAGAAAAAAAAAAGGAACAGCACGTCAGAAATCAGCTCAATGTAGTTGAAGAATCCATAGAATCTAACCACTTCTGGGAAAATTGGAACACACTAAACCAACAACAACATGAAGAGCTATCTATCCAAAATGGAGATGTATGGTAAACCACTTCATCAATCTTTATTGGCTCTACAACAAAGAGCAAACAGCAAAACATATATATGATACATTTAAAATCTTAGAGTCAGCTTTTAAAGACTACCAGAATCCACTGGTTTCTCCAATTACATTGAATTAACTATAGGACAAAATACAAACCCTTCAACCCAAAAAGGCCTGTGGTGTTGATTGTATCCTCAAATGATAAAATATACAGACCACAAATTTAAATTGTCAATACTTAAACTCTTTAACATCATCCTTAGCTATGGCATCTTCCCCAATATTTGGAACCAAGGACTGATCACCCCAATCCACAAAAGTGGAGACAAATTTGACCCCAATAACTACCGTGGGAAATGCGTCAACAGCAACCTTGGGAAAATCCTCTGCATTATATCATTAACAGCAGACTCGTACATTTCCTCAGTGAAAACAATGTACTGAGCAAATGTCAATTGGCTTTTTACCAAATTACCGTACGACAGACCACGTATTCACCCTGCACACCCTAATTGACAAACAAACAAACCAAAACAAAGGCAAAGTCTTCTCATGCTTTGTTGATTTCAAAAAACTTTTTGACTTAATTTGGCATGAGGGTCTGCTATACAAATTGATGGAAAGTGGGGTTGGGGGAAAAACACATGACATTATAAAATCCATGTACACAAACAACAAGTGTGCTGTTAAAGTTTAACATAATACTCAGATTACACAGACCCACAACTAATTAGAAAACAAACCCAATTTTGATAAACTCCGATATCTATTGGGTGAAATACCACAGGTTGCCACAGCAGCAAGACTTGTGACCTGTTGCCACAAGAAAAGGGCAACCAGTGAAGAACAAACACCATTGTAAATACAACCAATATTTATGTTTATTTATTTTCCCATTTGTACTTTAACTATTTGCACATTGTTACAACACTGTATATAGACATAATATGACATTTGAAATGTCTTTATTCTTTTGAAACTTCTGAGTGTAATGTTTACTGTTAATATTTATTGTTTATTTCACTTTTGTTTACTATCTACTTCACTTGCTCTGGCAATGTTAACATACGTTTCCCATGCCAATAAAGCCCTTAAATTGTTAAATTGTTAAATTGTTGAGAGAGGGATACAGAGAGAGAGAGAGCAAAGAAGAGAGAGAGAGAGAGAGAGAGAGAGAGAGAGAGAGAGAGAGAGAGAGAGAGAGAGAGAGAGAGAGAGAGAGAGAGAGAGAGAGAGAGAGAGAGAGAGAGAGAGAGAGAGAGAGAGAGAGAGAGAGAGAGAGAGAGAGAGAGAGAGAGAGAGAGAGAGAGAGAGAGAGAGAGAGATCACTAAACCTCCCAGACCTGTCTTCACCCTCTGTGTCAATCCTTCACCTCCTGATTGGAGAGGTGTCAGCGAGGGGAGGAAGAGATGACTAGCGGAGAGGGGATGAGAAGGAGGGGGGTGGAGAGGAACGGATCACCTTGCCAGATCCGCTGTGAAGGCCTCCACTCCGTGCACTTAGTGCTTCAGCACAAGTCAACACGCAGGAAGGCAGGCGGCTGGGGGGGGGGGGGGACCAGGGTTCAAATACTATTTGAAATCTTTCAAAAGCATTTACTAGAGCCTGCCTGGAGGGCCAGATGGTAAGGATCTGCTCTTTTACAACTATTCTATTGGTTCAATTGTGCCAGGCAAGTTCAACTAATCTCCACTAAAGTATTTGAAATTATTTCAAATAGTATCTGAACCCAGGTCTGGGGTAGGGTGGAGTGGTGTGGTGGAGGTCTAAGGAGTGTTCCCTGCTCCCTGGGGCGACACTTAGGTCCTGTCTCGGACCCCATTGTCATCTGACAGCCTGTCGTCTCTCAGCCTCTCCTCTCCTCCCCCTCTCCTCTGTGAGCTGCTATACACCTGGAGGAAACACACTTCCTCTCTACACATTCTTCCTCCGTCCATTACCCCCGAGAGGAGAGGGGGAGGAGGGAGGGGGAGAGGGACTAGTTCCGCCGAGAGGAGAGGGTGAGGTCTGAGGGACTCTGAGTCCCAGTCCAGGTCAGGGGTGTATCAATGTCGGGGCTGAAGTGACAGGGCTTTTCGAATAGCTGCAGGCCCTTCAATTAAAGGACAGGTTGCACAATATATTTCCACAAATCTAACAATGTAGGTTGATGATATTCCATCTAAACATTTTTTATGCAAAAGTTCAAACAATTAATAATATATACACTTCTATTTTGTCATTTCGAATTACGTTATCATAGACTCGTACACAAACAATACATTGTGGCTTTGACATCAAGAGATGAACGGTCTGGTGGTGGAAAGGCCCTGTGGTGGAAAGGCCCTGTGGTGGAAAGGCCCTGTGGTGGAAAGGCCCTGTGGTGGAAAGGCCCTGTGGTGGAAAGGCCCTGTGGTGGAAAGGCCCGGTGGTGGAAAGGCCCTGTGGTGGTGGCAGTGCACTGTTTACCGGCATACATGTTTGGTCGAAATGTGAGAAGATGGGAAGAAAGTCGTACCGCAGACTGGGTTAGGGGAACCCCTGGCGCTTCAGTCATATGCAGGCCTCACTTTGTCCCAAATTATTAAGATGGCTACCAACAGTAGAAGAGTGGATTCACCATGAAACTGAGGCAAAAAAAATAATAATAATAACTTGGCCTTATACACTGGGAACCAGTACAGAGTCGATGTGCTGGGGTACGAGGTAATAACTTGGTCTTATACACAGGGAACCAGTCCAGAGTCGATGTGCTGGGGTACGAGGTAATAACTTGGCCTTATACACTGGGAACCAGTACAGAGTCGATGTGCTGGGGTACGAGGTAATAACTTGGCCTTATACACTGGGAACCAGTACAGAGTCGATGTGCTGGGGTACGAGGTAATAACTAGGCCTTATACACAGGGAACCAGTACAGAGTCGATGTGCTGGGGTACGAGGTAATAACTTGGCCTTATACACTGGGAACCAGTACAGAGTCGATGTGCTGGGGTACGAGGTAATAACTAGGCCTTATACACTGGGAACCAGTACAGAGTCGATGTGCTGGGGTACGAGGTAATAACTTGGCCTTATACACTGGGAACCAGTACCGAGTCGATGTGCTGGGGTACGAGGTAATAACTTGGCCTTATACACTGGGAACCAGTACAGAGTCGATGTGCTGGGGTACGAGGTAATAACTTGGCCTTATACACTGGGAACCAGTACCGAGTCGATGTGCTGGGGTACGAGGTAATAACTTGGCCTTATACACAGGGAACCAGTACAGAGTCGATGTGCTGGGGTACGAGGTAATAACTAGGCCTTATACACTGGGAACCAGTACAGAGTCGATGTGCTGGGGTACGAGGTAATAACTTGGCCTTATACACAGGGAACCAGTACAGAGTCGATGTGCTGGGGTACGAGGTAATAACTAGGCCTTATACACAGGGAACCAGTACAGAGTCGATGTGCTGGGGTACGAGGTAATAACTTGGCCTTATACACTGGGAACCAGTACCGAGTTGATGTGCTGGGGTACGAGGTAATAACTTGGCCTTATACACAGGGAACCAGTACAGAGTCGATGTGCTGGGGTACGAGGTAATAACTTGGCCTTATACACTGGGAACCAGTACAGAGTCTATGTGCTGGGGTACGAGGTAATAACTAGGCCTTATACACTGGGAACCAGTACAGAGTCGATGTGCTGGGGTACAAGATAATAACTTGGCCTTATACACAGGGAACCAGTACAGAGTCGATGTGCTGGGGTACGAGGTAATGCTAGCCATTATCTGGATTTACTGCTGTTAGTAGTAGCTCTCAGGTTAGCATGTGGCTAGCTATAGCTGCCATCGGCCAACAAGAGAGTTTTAACCAGTTTGGTTTTTAGACGTTCAATGTCTACTGTGATGGGAAAGATTGATCTTGATTTTGTGTAACAGTTTGAGAAACGCTGATGTGCTGAAATGCTAATAAGTGATGTGTTTCAAGGCTGCTAGTGGTTTAGGTAGTAGGGGTAAGCCAACAGGGCTGGAAAAGGGGCTATGCTAAAAGCCTTGCGCCCTGTATAAGTGATTAAACCATTTCTTTAGCTGATACAGAATAAAGAATTCACAGGATATGCTCAGATGATAAAGATGGCTTTATTCAGAGTGCCAGAATATATGTGTAAAAACAATAGACTGGTTATGCTGTGGTCTTCAGTGTCTGATGTGGACAGTGGCTTCACTCCTACTCCTGAACTGCTCCTCTTTACGTCACTTTTACGAACGCTGTTCGGACATTAATATTGTCATGTCTGAAAAATACAAATGTAAAGTGATATGTCATATTAGGACTTTTAGTTTGAAGGATGAAACAAATCAGAATATTTAACAGCAACCTAATTCTGCAATCTTCCTTTTAAATGGCATGCATCAAAATCTTTATTATGAAATCACGTTGACCTGTTTAAATAAGAAGAGAGTACAGAAGTGTCTTGTTTTGGTAGATTATGGAAACACTGCATATGGATGAAACAGATGCTCCTGGCTGGATCCATCCATGGCTGTGTGTCTGTGATACCAGCACACCTCACTGAGTGCATTGTATGTCAAATATGTCATCATCCGGGGACGGGGGCCGACGGGGGCCGACGGGGGCCGAAGCCTGCTGTTTCAGAGACTACACCATGTCAGGGTGATGTATGTGATGCAGTAACACTAGCTGTGAGGAGACATAGGGGGGGAAGCAGTACCTCGCTGGCTCTCCAACCAGCCCCTCAGATCCCTGGGACAGAGATATAGGGGCCGCATGTAAACATTTGAGACGTGTCAGTCACTTCTCTGAAAGGAGATTTATCATCCTCACCAAGCTGACTGGGTGCTCTACCCTAACCCTGGTGCTCTACCCTAACCCTAACCCTGGTGCTCTACCCTAACCCTGGTGCTCTACCCTAACCCTGGTGCTCTACCCTAACCCTGGTGCTCTAACCTAACCCTGGTGCTCTACCCTAACCCTGATGCTCTACCCTAACCCTGGTGCTCTACCCTAACCCTGGTGCTCTACCCTAACCCTGGTGCTCTACCCTAACCCTGGTACTCTACCCTAACCCTGGTGCTCTACCCTAACCCTGGTGCTCTACCCTAACCCTGGTGCTCTACCCTAACCCTAACCCTGGTGCTCTACCCTAACCCTGGTGCTCTACCCTAACCCTAACCCTGGTGATCTACCCTAACCCCTGGTGCTCACCCTAACCCTGGTGCTCTACCCTAACCCTGGTGCTCTACCCTAACCCTGGTGCTCTACCCTAACCCTGATGCTCTACCCTAACCCTGGTGCTCTACCCTAACCCTGGTGCTCTACCCTAACCCTGGTGCTCTACCCTAACCCTGGTGCTCTACCCTAACCCTGGTGCTCTACCCTAACCCTGGTCCTCTACCCTAACCCTAACCCTGGTGCTCTACCCTAACCATGGTGCTCTACCCTAACCCTAACCCTGGTGCTCTACCCTAATCCTGGTGCTCTACCCTAACCCTGGTGCTCTACCCTAACCCTAACCCTGGTGCTCTACCCTAACCCTGGTGCTCTACCCTAACCCTGGTGCTCTACCCTAACCCTGGTGCTCTACCCTAACCCTGGTCCTCTACCCTAACCCTAACCCTGGTGCTCTACCCTAACCCTGGTGCTCTACCCTAACCCTAACCCTGGTGCTCTACCCTAATCCTGGTGCTCTACCCTAACCCTGGTGCTCTACCCTAACCCTAACCCTGGTGCTCTACCCTAACCCTGGTGCTCTACCCTAACCCTAACCCTGGTGCTCTACCCTAACCCTTGTGCTCTACCCTAACCCTGGTGCTCTACCCTAACCCTGGTGCTCTACCCTAACCCTGGTGCTCTACCCTAACCCTGGTGCTCTACCCTAACCCTTGTGCTCTACCCTAACCCTGGTGCTCTACCCTAACCCTGGTGCTCTACCCTAACCCTAACCCTGGTGCTTTACCCTAACCCTGGTGCTCTACCCTAACCCTGGTGCTCTACCCCTAACCCTGGTGCTCTACCCTAACCCTGGTGCTCTACCCTAACCCTGGTGCTCTACCCTAACCCTAACCCTGGTGCTCTACCCTAACCCTGGTGCTCTACCCTAACCCTGGTGCTCTACCCTAACCCTGGTGCTCTACCCTAACCCTGGTGCTCTACCCTAACCCTGGTGCTCTACCCTAACCCTGGTACTCTACCCTAACCCTGGTGCTCTACCCTAACCCTGGTGCTCTACCCTAACCCTGGTACTCTACCCTAACCCTGGTGCTCTACCCTAACCCTGGTGCTCTACCCTAACCCTAACCCTGGTGCTCTACCCTAACCCTGGTGCTCTACCCTAACCCTAACCCTGGTGATCTACCCTAACCCTGGTGCTCTACCCTAACCCTGGTGCTCTACCCTAACCCTGGTGCTCTACCCTAACCCTGGTGCTCTACCCTAACCCTGATGCTCTACCCTAACCCTGGTGCTCTACCCTAACCCTGGTGCTCTACCCTAACCCTGGTGCTCTACCCTAACCCTGGTGCTCTACCCTAACCCTAGTCCTCTACCCTAACCCTAACCCTGGTGCTCTACCCTAACCCTGGTGCTCTACCCTAACCCTAACCCTGGTGCTCTACCCTAATCCTGGTGCTCTACCCTAACCCTGGTGCTCTACCCTAACCCTAACCCTGGTGCTCTACCCTAACCCTGGTGCTCTACCCTAACCCTGGTGCTCTACCCTAACCCTGGTGCTCTACCCTAACCCTGGTCCTCTACCCTAACCCTAACCCTGGTGCTCTACCCTAACCCTGGTGCTCTACCCTAACCCTAACCCTGGTGCTCTACCCTAATCCTGGTGCTCTACCCTAACCTTGGTGCTCTACCCTAACCCTAACCCTGGTGCTCTACCCTAACCCTGGTGCTCTACCCTAACCCTAACCCTGGTGCTCTACCCTAACCCTTGTGCTCTACCCTAACCCTGGTGCTCTACCCTAACCCTGGTGCTCTACCCTAACCCTGGTGCTCTACCCTAACCCTGGTGCTCTACCCTAACCCTGGTGCTCTACCCTAACCCTAACCCTGGTGCTCTACCCTAACCCTTGTGCTCTACCCTAACCCTGGTGCTCTACCCTAACCCTGGTGCTCTACCCTAACCCTAACCCTGGTGCTTTACCCTAACCCTGGTGCTCTACCCTAACCCTGGTGCTCTACCCTAACCCTGGTGCTCTACCCTAACCCTGGTGCTCTACCCTAACCCTGGTGCTCTACCCTAACCCTAACCCTGGTGCTCTACCCTAACCCTGGTGGTATGGCCTCGTGACAATGACAGCTTCAATGCATTACATCACTGACACCGCCAAAACATCAGCTATGTGGGTGTCACCTATCGCCTGTTAACGCTTGATCTGATTGAATCCAGGCCTTAAAGTCTAAAATAAACTACATTTGCACTACTGATCAATCCAATACTGTTGTTAATTATGTGACATTTATTCCCAGAATAATCCCTAGTTCACAACCTGTCCAGCAGAGGGCCCTATACCTTCTCTCTCCATTCTCCAGAAACCAAAAACCCCTCTCACCATACCAAAGTCAAATCAAGAGAGACGATTCCGAAATGCTATAAAATGTGAGATGTATGGGAACCATCTTGGTAAGAAATCCTCACCGATGATTTATCCTAACACGCCTTTCAACGTGAAGGCTATTCAGACGAGCCTATAGATTTAACTGTGAGATTCAGGTGAGTGGGTGTTGTGATGAAGATCAAATCAAATCAAATCAAATTTTATTGGTCACATGCGCCGAATACAACAAGTGCAGACATTACAGTGAAATGCTTACTTACAGCCCTTAACCAACAGTGCGTTTATTTTAAACAAAAAAAGTAAGAATAAAACAACAACAAAAAAAAAAAGTGTTGAGAAAAACAAAGAGCAGAAGTAAAATAAAGTGACAGTAGGGAGGCTATATATACAGGGGGGTAACGGTGCAGAGTCAATGTGCGGGGGCACCGGCTAGTTGAGGTAGTTGAGGTAATATGTACATGTGGGTAGAGTTAAAGTGACTATGCATAAATACTTAACAGAGTAGCAGCAGCGTAAAAAGGCTGTGGTGACTCCTTGCTGTCCCCAGTCCGCCTGGCCTTGCTGCTATTCCAGTTTAAACTGTTCTGCCTGCGGTTATGGAACCCCTACCTGTCCCAGACCTGCTGTTTTAAACTCTAATGATCGGCTATGAAAAGCCAACTGAGATTTATTCCTGATTATTATTTGACCATGCTTGTCACTTATGAACATTTTTGAACATCTTGGCATGGTTCTGTTATAATCTCCACCCGGCACAGCCAGAAGAGGACTGGCCACCCCTCATAGCCTGGTTCCTCTCTAGGTTTCTTCCTAGGTTTTGCCTTCCTAGGGAGTTTTTCCTAGCCACCGTGCTTCTACACCTGCATTACTAGCTGTTTGGGGTTTTAGGCTGGGTTTCTGTACAGCACTTCGAGATATTAGCTGATGTAAGAAGGGCTATATAAAATAAAATTGATTGATTGATTGATTGGGTGGGGGGGCAGTGCAAATAGTCCGGGTAGCCATGATTAGCTGTTCAGGAGTCTTATGGCTTGTGGGTAGAAGCTGTTGAGAAGTCTTTTGGACCTAGACTTGGCACTCCGGTACCGCTTGCCGTGCGGTAGCAGAGAGAACAGTCTATGACTAGGGTGGCTGGAGTCTTTGACAATTTTGAGGGCCTTCCTCTGACACCGCCTGGTATAGAGGTCTTGGATGGCAGGGAGCTTTGCCCCAGTGATGTACTGGGCCGTACGCACTACCCTCTGTAGTGCCTTGCGGTCAGAGGCCAAGCAGTTGCCATACCAGGCGGTGATGCAACCAGTCAGGATGCTCTCGATGGTGCAGCTGTAGAATTTTTTGAGGATCTGAGGACCCATGCCAAATCTTTTAGTCTCCTGAGGGGGGAATAGGCTTTGTCGTGCCCTCTTCACGACTGTCTTGGTGTGCTTGGACCATGATAGTTCGTTGGTGATGTGGACACCAAGGAACTTGAAGCTCTCAACCTGTTCCACTACAGCCCCGTCGATGAGAATGGGGGCGTGCTCAGTCCTCTTTTTTTTTCCTGTAGTCCACAATCATCTCCTTTGTCTTGGTCACGTTGAGGGAGAGGTTGTTGTCCTGGCACCACACGGCCAGATCTCTGACCTCCTCCCTATAGGCTGTCTCATCGTTGTCGGTGATCAGGCCTACCACTGTTGTGTCGTCGGCAAACTTAATGATGGTGTTGGAGTCGTGCCTGGCCATGCAGTCATGGGTGAACAGAGAGTACAGGAGGGGACTGAGCACGCACCCCTGAGGGGCCCCCGTGTTGAGGATCAGTGTGGCAGATGTGTTGTTACCTACCCTTACCACCTGGGGGCGGCCCGTCAGGAAGTCCAGGATCCAGTTGCAGAGGGAGGTGTTTAGTCCCAGGATCCTTAGCTTAGTGATGAGCTTAGAGGGCACTATGGTGTTGAATGCTGAGCTGTAGTCAATGAATAGCATTCTCACGTAGGTGTTCCTCTTGTCCAGGTGGGAAAGGGCAGTGTGGAGTGCGATAGAGATTGCATCATCTGTGGATCTGTTGGGGCGGTATGCAAATTGGAGTGGGTCTAGGGTTTCTGGGATTATGCTGTTGATGTGAGCCATGACCAGTCTTTCAAAGCACTTCATGGCTACAGACGTCAGTGCCACGGGTCGGTAGTCATTTAGGCAGGTTATCTTAGAGTTCTTGGGCACGGGGACTATGGTGGTCTGCTTGAAACATGTTGGTATTACAGACTCGGTCAGGGACATGTTGAAAATGTCAGTGAAGACACTTGCCAGTTGGTCAGCACATGCTCGGAGTACACGCCCTGGTAATCCGTCTGGCCCAGCGGCCTTGTGAATGTTGACTTGCTTAAAAGTCTTACTCACATCGGCTACGGAGAGCGTGATCACATAGTCGTCCGGAACAGCTGGTGCTCTCATGCATGCTTCAGTGTTGCTTGCCTCGAAGCGAGCATAGAAGTGGTTTAGCTCGTCTGGTAGGCTTGTGTCACTGGGCAGCTCGCGGCTGTGCTTCCCTTTGTAGTCTGTAATAGTTTTCAAGCCCTGCCACATCCGACGAGCGTCAGAGCCAGTGTAGTATGATTCAATCTTAGACCTGTATTGACTCTTTGCCTGTTTGATGGTTCGTCGGAGGTCATAGCGGGATTTCTTATAAGCTTCCGGGTTAGAGTCCCGTTCCTTGAAAGCGGCAGCTCTACCCTTTAGCTCAGTGCGGATGTTGCCTGTAATCCATGGCTTCTGGTTGGGGTATGTACGTACGGTCACTGTGGGGACGACATCATCGATGCACTTATTGATGAAGCCAGTGACTGATGTGGTGTACTCCTCAATGCTGTCTGAAGAATCCCGGAACATGTTCCAGTCTGTGCTAGCAAAACAGTCCTGTAGCTTGGCATCTGCGTCATCTGACCACTTTTTTATTAACCGAATCACTGGTGCTTCCTGCTTCAGTTTTTGCTTATAAGCAGGAATCAGGAGGATAGAGTTATGGTCAGATTTGCCAAATGGAGGGCGAAGGAGAGCTTTGTATGCGTCTCTGTGTGTGGAGTAAAGGTGGTCTAGAGTTTTTTTCCCTCTGGTTGCACATTTGACATGCTGGTAGAAATTAGGTAGAACGGATTTAAGTTTCCCTGCATTAAAGTCCCCGGCCACTAGGAGCGCTGCATCTGGATGAGCGTTTTCCTGTTGATTAATGGCCTTGTACAACTCATTCAGTGCAATCTTGATGCCAGCATTGGTTTGTGGTGGTAAATAGACAGCTATGAAAAATATAGCTGAAAACTCTCTTGGTAAATAGTGTGGTCTACAGCTTATCATAAGATACTCTACCTCAGGCGAGCAAAACCTCGAGACTTCCTTAGTATTTGATTTTGTACACCAGCTGTTGTTTACAAATATACAGAGACCGCCACCCTTTGTCTTACCGGAGCCAGCCGTTCTGTCCTGCCGATGTAGCGTGTAGCCTGCTAGCTGAATGGTATCATTGTTGTCGTTCAGCCACGACTCCGTGAAACATAAGATATTACAGTTTTTAATGTCCCGTTGGTAGGATAACCGTAATCTTAAATCGTCAATTTTATTCTCAAAAGATTGAACGTTGGCTAATAGTATTGATGGGAGAGGCAGTTTACTCGCTCGCCGTCGGATCCTTACAAGGCACCCCGACCTACGTCCACGATATCTCCGTCTCTTCCTCAGGCGAATGACGGGGATCTGGGCCTTGCCGGGTGTCTGTAGAATATCCTTCGCGTCCGACTCGTTGAAGAAAAAGTCTTCGTCCAATGCGAGGTGAGTAATCGCTGTCCTGATATCCAGAAGCTCTTTTTGGTTATAAGAGACGATGGCATAAACATTATGTACAAAATAAATTACAAATAACGCGGAAAAACACACATAATAGTACAATTGGTTAGAGGGCTGTAAAACGGCAGCCATCTTCTCCGGCGCTGTTTATGTAGATGACAGAAACAATTAAATGCAGTGAACACTGACTACACATTGTCCGTCCCAAATGAGACCATGTTCCCCTATAGGGTTCTGGTCAAAAGTAGTGCACTACAAAGGGGATATGGTGCCATTTGGGACGTATCCATGATCTAGTCTAGTCTAGGAGGTGAAATATTTCCCAGGCAGACAATGCCATGTAGTGTGGAGGCTATATCATGACAATGTGTGTTAGTGGAGTTGGGCAGAAGCACGTAGTGTACAGATCTGGGCCTGTATTCATAAAGCCTCTCAGAGTAGGAGTGCTGATCTAGGATCATGTCCCCTCTGTCCAGCTAATCTTTATTTATTATGACCTGAAAGGCAAAACTGATCCTAGATACGCACTCCTACTCTGAGACACACTCCTACTCTGAGACACACTCCTACTCTGAGACACACTCCTACTCTGAGACACACTCCTACTCTGAGACACACTCCTACTCTGAGACACACTCCTACTCTGAGACACACTCCTACTCTGAGACACACTCCTACTCTGAGACACACTCCTACTCTGAGACACACTCCTACTCTGAGACACACTCCTACTCTGAGACACACTCCTACTCTGAGACACACTCCTACTCTGAGACACACTCCTACTCTGAGACACACTCCTACTCTGAGACACACGCCTACTCTGAGACACACGCCTACTCTGAGACACACTCCTACTCTGAGACACACTCCTACTCTGAGACACACTCCTACTCTGAGACACACTCCTACTCTGAGACACACTCCTACTCTGAGACACACTCCTACTCTGAGACACACTCCTACTCTGAGACACACTCCTACTCTGAGACACACTCCTACTCTGAGACACACTCCTACTCTGAGACACACTCCTACTCTGTGATGTACTAAATGTAATGTCCAATTGACAATTACTTTAAAAATAAGCAGAAATGGCACTCGAAATGGCCTAGAGTAAAATGTAACGGTACCCAGGCTAACAGTAGGCCTACAGTACAGTACAATGTAACGGTACCCAGGCTAACAGCAGGTCTACAGTACAATGTAACGGTACCCAGGCTAACAGCGGGTCTACAGTACAATGTAACGATACCCAGGCTAACAGCAGGTCTACAGTACAATGTAACGGTACCCAGGCTAACAGCGGGTCTACAGTACAATGTAACGATACCCAGGCTAACAGCAGGTCTACAGTACAATGTATCGGTACCCAGGCTAACAGCAGGTCTACAGTACAATGTTACGGTACCCAGGCTAACAGTAGGTCTACAGTACAATGTAACGGTACCCAGGCTAACAGCAGGTCTACAGTACAGTACAATGTAATGGTACCCAGGCTAACAGCAGGTCTACAGTACAGTACAATGTAACAGTACCCAGGCTAACAGCAGGTCTACAGCACAGTACAATGTAACGGTACCCAGGCTAACAGCAGGTCTACAGTACAGTACAATGTAACAGTACCCAGGCTAACAGCAGGTCTACAGTACAATATAACGGTACCCAGGCTAACAGCAGGTCTACAGTACAATGTAACGGTACCAGGCTAACAGCAGGTCTACAGTACAATGTAACGGTACCCAGGCTAACAGCAGGTCTACAATACAGTACAATGTAATGGTACCCAGGCTAACAGCAGGTCTACAGTACAGTACAATGTAATGGTACCCAGGCTAACAGCAGGTCTACAGTACAGTACAATGTAACGGTCCCCAGGCTAACAGCAGGCCTACAGTACAGTACAATGTAATGGTACCCAGGCTAACAGCAGGTTTACAGTACAATGTAATGGTACCCAGGCTAACAGCAGGTCTACAGTACAATGTAACAGTACCCAGGCTAACAGCAGGTCTACAGTACAGTACAATGTAACATTACCCAGGCTAACAGCAGGTCTACAATACAATGTAACGGTACCCAGGCTAACAGCAGGTCTACAGTACAGTACAATGTAACGGTACCCAGGCTAACAGCAGGTCTACAGTACAGTACAATGTAACGGTACACAGGCTAACAGCAGGTCTACAGTACAATGTAACGGTACCCAGGCTAACAGCAGGTCTACAGTACAATGTAACGGTACCCAGGATAACAGCAGGTCTACAGTACAGTACAATGTAATGGTACCCAGGCTAACAGCAGGTCTACAGTACAGTACAATGTAACTGTACCCAGGCTAACAGCAGGTCTACAGTAAATTGTAACGGTACACAGGCTAACAGCAGGTCTACAGTACAATGTAACGGTACCCAGGCTAACAGCAGGTCTACAGTACAATGTAACGGTACCCAGGCTAACAGCAGGTCTACAGTACAGTACAATGTAACGGTACCCAGGCTAACAGCAGGTCTACAGTACAGTACAATGTAACAGTACCCAGGCTAACAGCAGGTCTACAATACAATGTAACGGTACCCAGGCTAACAGCAGGTCTACAATACAGTACAATATAACGGTACCCAGGCTAACAGCAGGTCTACAGTACAGTACAATGTAACGGTACCCAGGCTAACAGCAGGTCTACAGTACAATGTAACGGTACCCAGGCTAACAGCAGGTCTACAGTACAATGTAACAGTACCCAGGCTAACAGCAGGTCTACAGTACAGTACAATGTAACATTACCCAGGCTAACAGCAGGTCTACAATACAATGTAACGGTACCCAGGCTAACAGCATGTCTACAGTACAGTACAATGTAACGGTACCCAGGCTAACAGCAGGTCTACAGTACAGTACAATGTAACGGTACCCAGGCTAACAGCAGGTCTACAGTACAATGTAACGGTACCCAGGCTAACAGCAGGTCTACAGTACAATGTAACGGTACCCAGGCTAACAGCAGGTCTACAGTACAGTACAATGTAATGGTACCCAGGCTAACAGCAGGTCTACAGTGCAGTACAATGTAACTGTACCCAGGCTAACAGCAGGTCTACAGTAAATTGTAACGGTACACAGGCTAACAGCAGGTCTACAGTACAATGTAACGGTACCCAGGCTAACAGCAGGTCTACAGTACAATGTAATGGTACCCAGGCTAACAGCAGGTCTACAGTACAGTACAATGTAACGGTACCCAGGCTAACAGCAGGTCTACAGTACAGTACAATGTAACAGTACCCAGGCTAACAGCAGGTCTACAATACAATGTAACGGTACCCAGGCTAACAGCAGGTCTACAATACAGTACAATATAACGGTACCCAGGCTAACAGCAGGTCTACAGTACAGTACAATGTAACGGTACCCAGGCTAACAGCAGGTCTACAGTACAATGTAACGGTACCCAGGCTAACAGCAGGTCTACAGTACAATGTAACAGTACCCAGGCTAACAGCAGGTCTACAGTACAATGTAACAGTACCCAGGCTAACAGCAGGTCTACAGTACAATGTAACAGTACCCAGGCTAACAGCAGGTCTACAGTACAGTACAATGTAACGGTACCCAGGCTAACAGCAGGTCTACAGTACAGTACAATGTAACGGTACCCAGGCTAACAGCAGGTCTACCGTACAGTACAATGTAACGGTACCCAGGCTAACAGCAGGTCTACCGTACAGTACAATGTAACGGTACCCAGGCTAACAGCAGGCCTACAGTACAATGTAACGGTACCCAGGCTAACAGCAGGTCTACAGTACAGTACAATGTAATGTTACCCAGGCTAACAGCAGGTCTATAATACAATGTAATGGTATCCAGGCTAACAGCAGGTCTACAATACAGTACAATGTAACGGTACCCAGGCTAACAGCAGGCCTACAGTACAGTACCATGTAATGGTACCCAGGCTAACAGCAGGTCTACAGTACAGTACAATGTAACGGTACCCAGGCTAACAGCAGGCCTACAGTACAGTACAATGTAATGGTACCCAGGCTAACAGCAGGTCTACAGTACAATGTAATGGTACCCAGGCTAACATCAGGTCTACAGTACAATGTAACGGTACCCAGGCTAACAGCAGGTCTACAGTACAGTACAATGTAACGGTACCCAGGCTAACAGCAGGCCTACAGTACAGTACAATGTAACGGTACCCAGGCTAACAGCAGGCCTACAGTACAGTACAATGTAATGCTACCCAGGCTAACAGCAGGCCTACAGTACAGTACAATGTAACGGTACCCAGGCTAACAGCAGGACCTACAGTACAATGTAATGCTACCCAGGCTAACAGCAGGCCTACAGTACAGTACAGTGAACAGGATTTATTCCATTCATTCAGCCCCAAGCAGCATTTTGCCCCAACCTGTTTTTGTGACGTCCACTTCACTGTCAGATGGCAAAGTTGCTAATTTCGTCTCATAAATCCCGTTATGGTTCAGCACCTAGTTGGTTATGGGACTAAAACATTTCAGTAGGTGACTCCAAACATTATTCCTTGTGCTTTTCAACTGCTTTTCTAATCCTTTCAGTGTGACACAAACACTTAACAAAGGAATGCTTCTCCGCCGTGCTTAAGCGGTTGCCCGCTGTGGGGAGAGCTCTCTCTCTGCCATAAGATGTCAAAGTAATCAGTCCAGAGTTCTCAAGGATCTGGCAATGGCCTCAGAGGGTCAACCATCATACACAGCACAGCAGACCTGGGTTCAAACACTATTCAATCGTTTGAATACTTTAGCCTGTTGGAGCACCCTATGGGCGGAGTTTGCACTTTTAAAACAATTCTATTGGTTCCAATGCGCCAGGCAAGCTCAATCAAGCACAAATAAACTACTTGAAATGATTACGAATAGTGGTTGAACCCAGGTCTCCATCACAGTAAAGGCCCTGGAAACCAAGATGATTTCTATGCAGTTCGGTTGATTTTATAACAGTTGATCTTATAGATGTTAGGTTAAATGAAGCGAGTCTGTTTGACAGAGCATATTGTTATCTGATAGCATGATAGACCTCTGCTATAGTATCAATATTATTATTATATAAAAAATTGAATATTTTTTCACTAATTGGTCTTTAGAGATCTAATGTGAAAAGATCTGATGTGATTGGTCAAAAGAATTGGGCTGTCTGCCATAGTGGCCTGAAAAGGATTAGAGAAAACTGCATTGGCCCACATATTAACCACATAGCTGTCATGAGCCCTCTCACTCCACCGGGTTACCACCTTAATGTGTTTCCACTATCTTCCACTCTGCTCATCTCTCTCTCTCTACTCAGCCTAACGAGCTCCACCTGTTCCTGCTCTGCTCGGCTCTAATTACTCTGCCAGCTGCGCTGCATTACCCACTAACCTCTCCCAGTATTTAAAGTCCCGTCTTTCAGCTCTCCTTTGTCAGATCGTCTGCAAAGCTCACACCCGGAACCTGTGTGCTCGCGCTTCTGGCTCACCCTTGTTTTGTGACCCCGGACCTGCCTGATTCTTGGATACTCTTCTGCCCCAGGAACACCAGACCTGCTCTCTGCCATTACGACTCCTGACTACTCTTCGACCCCGGTAACTCTGACCAGCCTTCTGCCTTGCTACAACGTATTTGGATTTCCCTTGAACTGTACTTCTGCCTTGTTTCATCCGCCCCGTTGTGTCTGTGTTTCCTCCCCCCAGGACTTCTGGACCACCAACCACCGGCGTCATCGGACGCATCGCTGCCACTGGGGGCACAGACCCAGCACATTGGACGGGATAACCCCTGGAGCCTTCACTCACTCCCTACTTCCCTTTTCCCTTAAGTTTTAATAAACTTTCTGGTGTGACGCAATTGTGGTCCTCTTGTCGTCTGTCTGAACCGTGACAGTACGATCTGACCATCATGGACTCAGCGCACACTTCCCCCCGACATGGAAACCGAAGAACCTGAGCAACCCACCGCCATGCTACGCCTGGAACACACTGAGAGAGAGCTAGGTCGCATGAGCGGCGACATCACCTCTCTGCTTCAGGTCGGCCACCAACAGCATCAGCAGTTCCAGCAGCACCAGCAGCAGTCCCAGCAGCAGCAACAACAACTCGCCAGGATCATCCAACTCCTCACCAACCTTACCCCAGCCAGTCTGCCCACCAGCCCTGCCTCCGAGTTACCTGCCCCGGTCATTTCAGCCGCTGCCCCGGAACCCAAGATTGAAACCCCGAGCGGTTCAACGGCGATTCTACCCAGGTCCGGCCATTCCTGACTAGCTGCCGACTTCAGTTCTCCTTGCAGCCAAGGACCTTCGCCACGGAGGGGGCTAGGGTCGGGTATGCCATCACTCACCTGACGGGCCGAGCTCGACTCTGGGGAACAGCAGAGTTCGAACGTCAAACCCCCGCATGTGCAACCTTCGACCTGTTTGCTGAGGAGATGCTGAAGGTGTTTGACCTGGATTCACCAACCGCAGAGGCGTCTCGTGAACTGTTCAGTATTCGACAAGGCAGACGTACAGTCGCAGACCATTCCATCGACTTCCGAACCCTGGCAAGACGAAGTTCTTGGAACACACCATCGTTGGTGGACGCGTTCTTCCATAGCTTGGCTGACTATATCAAGGACGAGTTGGTCTCCCATGAACTGCCTTCCACTCTTGATGAAGCCATCGCACTGACTGTCCGGATCGACAGAAGGATACAGACCCGTCGTCGTGAGAGGGGGCGCCAAGGTCCACCAACTACCGGCATTCGGAGAGATCCGACTGGGCTCCTGTCAGCTACTGCCACTCACCCAAGTCAGCTTGATCAGTCTGAGCCTATGGAGATTGGGCGAGCCTCTCTCACTCCTGCAGAGCGCCAGCGCCGCTTCACCTCAAACCTCTGCCTCTATTGTGGAGGTGATGGACATCGTGTGGTAACCTGCCCTTTAAAAGCCGAAGCTCACCGGGCATAGGGGAGTCCGGTTGAGCTCAATGACCATCCAGTCCTCCGACCGCAAACCCTTGCTGCAAGTTCACCTCCGCCTCTCTGACTCTACTCACACCCTGGCTGCTCTGGTGGATTCTGGCGCCGAAGCCAACATAATGGACATCAAGCTGGCACGCCAACTGGGACTGGAGAACCTCCGTTTGACACCTCCTATTCCTGCCCGGGCACTGGACGGACACTTACTCGGATCGGTCACTCATGTCACGGCCCCGGTCTTGATGGGTCTGTCCGGAAACCATCAAGAGACTATCCAGTTTCACCTGCTCCCCTCTCCAGGCCAACCCCTCATCCTGGGTTACCCATGGCTCCGCCGGCACAACCCTCAGCTCGACTGGGTGACCGGGGTGATCAGGGAGTGGGGAGAGGACTGCCACCGAACCTGCCTGCTTGCTGCCGCACCTACCCCTCGGCCAGTACCTACTAACTCCGCCCCTGACCTCTCCCATGTCCCAGAATGCTACCATGGTCTCAGAGAAGTGTTTAACAAAGCAAGAGCCACATCTCTGCCCCCTCACCGACCGTACGACTGTGCCATCGACCTCCTCCCTGGAACAGCCCCTCCAAGGGGCCGTCTTTATTCGTTGTCTGCTCCTGAAAGAAGGTCCATGGAGGACTACATCAATGACTCTCTGTCCACAGGATTGATCCGTTCATCTTCATCTCCGGCTGGTGCTGGCTTCTTCTTTGTGGGGGAAGAGGGACGGATCTCTTCGCCCCCTGCATCGACTACAGGGGACTCAACGACATCACAGTGAAAAACCGTTACCCTCTCCCTCTGCTCACCTCTGCTTTTGAGTTGCTCCAGGGAGCCACTGTTTTTACCAAGTTGGATCTCAGAAACGCTTACCACCTAGTGCGGATCCGGGAGGGAGATGAATGGAAGACCGCATTCAATACACCAACAGGCCACTACGAGTATCTGGTTATGCCTTTTGGCCTCACCAATGCTCCTGCTGTGTTCCAGGCTCTAGTGAATGATGTACTCGGGACATGTTAAACAAGTTTGTCTTCGTTTACCTGGATGACATCTTAATCTACTCCAGAAACCTGTCTGAACACACCCGCCATGTCCAGCAAGTCCTTCATCGTCTTCTGGAGAATTCCCTCTACGCCAAGGCAGAGAAATGTGAGTTTCACGTCAAGACAGTGGCCTTCCTGGGGTACATAGTGGCAGAGGGAAGTATCCAAATGGATCCTGCCAAAGTATCAGCAGTCACGTCATGGCCAGTTCCGGAGAACAGAAAGAAGCTGCAACAGTTTCTGGGGTTTGCTAACTTCTATAGAAAGTTTATCCGGAACTACAGTACCGTTGCTGCCCCTCTCACTGCTCTAACCAGCACCAAGCAACCCTTCACCTGGACCCCAGCAGCCGACAAGGCCTTCAGTACCCTCAAAGTAAGGTTCACCTCCGCTCCCATCCTCCAGATGCCTGACGGGGACCGGCAATTCATTGTGGAGGTGGACGCCTCGGATGTGGGAGTTGGTGCTGTGATTTCTCAGTGGGCTGCGGAGGATAGGAAGCTCCATCCCTGTGCCTTTTTCTCCACGTCGGTTGTCCCCCTCTGAGTGCAATTACGACATAGGGAACCGAGAGCTGCTGGCTGTGAAGCTTGCCTTGGAGGAGTGGCGTCACTGGCTGGAGGGGTCCACCATTCCATTTCTCGTTTGGACCGATCATAAGAACTTGGAGTACATCCGCACGGCCAAACGGTTGAACTCCAGGCAGTCCCGCTGGGCCCTGTTCTTCACCAGGTTTAATTTCACTCTGTCATACCGGCCTGGATCACGCAACACCAAGCCAGACGCCCTCTCCCGTCAATTCCAGAAGGATGACAACCCCTCCAAGGATCCTGTGTCGATTCTGCCAAGTCCCTGCATCGTAGCAGCTCTGACCTGGGCTGTTGAGGAACAGGTGCTGGAAGCTCTCCGTAACCAGCCCGGTCCCAGCACTTGCCCAGCTGACCGCCTTTTGTCCCCGAAAACCTAAGGTCCCAGGTCGTTCAGTGGGGACATGACTCCCGCCTAGCTTGTCACCCCGGGCTCCACCCGCACTTACAACCTGCTCGCCCAGAGGTTCTGGTGGCCCGCTCTGAGAAAGGATGTACGGGAATTCGTCCAAGCCTGCCCCATCTGCAACCAACACAAGTCGTCCTGCCAGCCCCCAGCCGGATTGCTGCAGCCCCTGCCTGTGCCCAGACGTCCCTGGTCTCACATCGCCCTTGACTTTGTCACGGGCTGCCCCCTTCAAGGGGCAAGACCGTCATTCTCACCATAGTTGACCGATTCAGCAAGATGGCACACTTCATTCCCCTCCCCAAGCTCCCAACCGCCAAGGAGACCGCCCAGGTGGTCCTGGAACACGTCTTCCGGATCCACGGACTGCCAAAGGATGTAGTTTCTGACCGTGGTCCACAATTCTCCCTCCGCTTTTTGGAAGGGAGTTCTGTCACCTGCTGGGAGCCACAGTCAGTCTGACTTCCGGATTCCATCCCCAATCCAATGGGCAGTCAGAGCGGGCAAATCAGGAGCTCGAGAAGGCACTGCGATGCATGACTTCACGCAACCCCCCCACTCCTGGTCGCAGCAACTGACATGGGTGGAGTACGCACACAATTCTCTGACCTGCTCTGCCATCGGTATGTCCCCTTTCCAATGTGTTTATGGATACCAGCCTCCTCTATTTGCCAGTCAGGAAGGGGAGGTTACTTGCCCATCTGCACTTGCGTTTGCCCGTCGATGTCGCCGCACCTGGTCACAGGCCCGAGCCACACTTCTCAGATCCGTTGCCAGCTACACTACCGGGGCCAACCGTCGGAGAATCCCTGCTCCCACCTACCATGTTGGTCAAAGGGTGTGGTTGTCGTCAAGGAACCTGCCACTCAGGGTGGAGTCGCAGAAGTTGGCACCTCGGTTCATTGGCCCATTCCCTATCATAAGAGTGATTAGCCCAACTGCTGTCCGGCTCCAACTGCCTAATTCCATGAGGGTGCACCCCACTTTCCATGTGTCTAAGATTAAGCCCATTCATGAGAGTCCGCTGGTCCCTGCTGCGCCTTGTCCTCCTCCTCCACGGCTCGGTCGATGGTGGTCTGGTTTACACCGTCCGCCGCCTGCTTCGGTCCAGACGGAGGGGTAGGGGTCTCCAGTACCTCATTGACTGGGAGGGCTATGGACCTGAGGAGAGGACCTGGGTGCCAGCTAGTCGGATTGTGGATAGGACTCTCATCACCGCCTTCCACCAACGGCATCCTGATCAACCTGCAATCCGTAGGGGGCCGCCCCAGAGGGATCCCTAACCGTCCTGCCCGCTCGGCTTCCTGTCCTGTGCCTGATCCTGTCTCGGGACCTGTCCCATCTCCCGACCACGGCCCTCCGGCTTCCTCCGAGGATGAGGGCGTTCGCTCGGACCGTTCGGAGGAGTTCTAGCCCTCCTCCGGCTCCCCTCCTCCGCCCGGCGTGGTGTTGCTCTTGGGACTTCTGGGGCCGTCCCTTGGGGGGTTCTGTCATGAGCCCTCTCACTCCACCGGGTTACCACCTTAATGTGTTTCCACTATCTTCCACTCTGCTCACTCTCTCTCTCTACTCAGCCTAACGAGCTCCACCTGTTCCTGCTCTGCTCGGCTCTAATTACTCTGCCAGCTGCGCTGCATTACCCACTAACCTCTCCCAGTATTTAAAGTCCCGTCTTTCAGCTCTCCTTTGTCAGATCGTCTGCAAAGCTCACACCCGGAACCTGTGTGCTCGCGCTTCTGGCTCACCCTTGTTTTGTGACCCCGGACCTGCCTGATTCTTGGATACTCTTCTGCCCCAGGAACACCAGACCTGCTCTCTGCCATTCGACTCCTGACTACTCTTCGACCCCGGTAACTCTGACCAGCCTTCTGCCTTGCTACAACGTATTTGGATTTCCCTTGAACTGTACTTCTGCCTTGTTTCATCCGCCCCGTTGTGTCTGTGTTTCCTCCCCCCAGGACTTCTGGACCACCAACCACCGGCGTCATCGGACGCATCGCTGCCACTGGGGGGGGCACAGACCCAGCACATTGGACGGGATAACCCCTGGAGCCTTCACTCACTCCCTACTTCCCTTTTCCCTTAAGTTTTAATAAACTTTCTGGTGTGACGCAATTGTGGTCCTCTTGTCGTCTGTCTGAACCGTGACAATAGCTG